>NC_134570.1:106412121-106522121 GCF_050947875.1 Dermacentor variabilis
GCGAGTGTTCTAACCTGTTCCACATTTTGCCATCTGCGCCACCGCACTGCTCACGCGTATGGCTTTGTCAGAAATCGCTAAGTCCATTTCTATTTCAGGACGCTGAAAAGGACTATGGAAGGACTGCGGAAGGTTAGTCATATACAGCTTTCGCGGTCAGAGTCAGGAGCGCTTGGCGTGGCCCCCTGCTTAGGATGACCGTCTCCTACAAGCTGGGACAGCAGAAGAGTACTTTAAATGTAGTACAGGCAAAGTGAATAGTATGCACAAATACACAATGAAGAAGACAGCGAAAAAAAAAAGGCAGTGTCAACTCCAGCATTCATTACCCATACGTGTGGCTATACGTATCTGTTCTTATTATGTTGTTGTGATAACCCCTACGATTCAAGTTGACGTGTACGTGAAAGATGTTCATTGAAAGCGGCAAAACACTATATAACCAGTGACATGTGTACAGTGGCGATTACCGATTGCCCCCCGTGGCATACATCCAATTTGGCTTCGAAGAGGCTCGTTGAAGAGTGGCTCGTACCCAGTGGCAAATTCCCGGTGGTTCCAGGGGCACCCACCTTGCAGCGGCATATATACCCAGTGGCACATAACCATTGGCGCCGTGGGGCACTCACTGAGCGAGAGCCACGAGTTTACGTTGATCGAGACAGTTTCCAGTGAAGACGTGTCCGACTGGGTCGTGTGGTCCCCTACTTGGTCACTAAGCAGGAACGACGTTCCGTTCGGGGAGAAGTTGCTCAGTTTCGGCATCAACCACGGTGTCTTAACAAATGAGGAATCAAGCAAACAAAATTAAAAAGAATCTGTAGCAGTACCAGGATCTCTGACTTCTAGCGCGACCAATGCAATCGTGAGAGGGGAAGGTAACGTGGACGCGCGCAGGCTTGCGTGTAAATAAATATTTGTTCTCGAATGTGCGATAAAGTAGTCATTCGCCGGAGTGAATCAATTAAAAAGAAAATGTGAAGATAACATCAACGAAAGATCCAGATCCGACGCGCTGTGAGAATCGGCTTGTATACGCGAAGCTTTTGTTTCATTAGAGCTTGAGAAGTCTTGCGTAACGACCACTTGCAAGTGCATACAGACATACCTGACAACTCAACCAAATTTTTCGTAAAGCTTACGAATTGAGGCTCGTTCTACGATTTGACGAAACTTGCATCTATAGTTTTACGAAAATGTTTTAAAGTGCCGGAAGGATGGGGAGGCACTAATATTGCAAGAACGTTCGTACAAGAAAGAAGTTGTGTGGTAACTGTTACGCCCTGTTGACGCCGCACATAACGCCGTACGCCAGACGGGTACTTGCATCGAGAAAAAGAAATTATTCACACAAGTTCATGAAGCATCCGAAATCGGCAACAGCAAAGTCACTGAGAAAGGTCATTCTGATCTAAAAATAATGTGTTGCGTTCAGTCTCTGCTGATGGAAGTTTGCTCTGCTCTTCTTGCTTGTTGCGTCTAGAGGCATATCAACGTCAATAGGATGCTTATGTATTCCACAAAACGTGTGTGTGCTCGAGGAAAACTACTAGAATTGAAAGCGATGAAATTGCGACAACGGAGCGGAGATGACGGCGTGTTTGCGCTGGAGCTCACGCGTGCGATTACGTATAAGTTGCCTGCCACGCCGGGCCATCTCTCTCTCTCTCTCTCTCTCTCTCTCTCTCTCTCTCTCTCTCTATATATATATATATATATATATATATATATATATATATATATATATATATATATATTAAGGGAACCGCGGGGTTGTGTACAAAATTCCACTCTCCTGTGGAAGGTGCTGCACAACCACCTTGCCATTATTTGCTCGATAAGACGGTCATTTTGTATCGGCACCGCAATGACCTGACAAGGGAAATCAAGGAGGAGAGAGATATATATATATGCAAATGAGAAAAAAGGAAGCATCCGAGATTGCACGGGCAGGTGATCTATGCGTCAGCAGGCCGTCTGTGGCATTGTCATCTACAGAGCTTTAATTCATGGCATGACGGCATGTGGCGTTTTCTGTCAAGCTTTTATGTCCTTCTTTCCCTTAGCAGAATCAGTTGCGCATATATGCTCCCAGTGTAACTTTATATATAGATGACTTGGAATCGACACTATATCACTATATGTGGAGATATTATCGTGCTTATTGCTTAGTTATATATATATATATATATATATATATATATATATATATATATATATATGTGTGTGTGTGTGTGTGTGTGTGTGTGTGTGTGTGTGTGTGTGTGTGTGTGTGTGTGTGTGTGTGTGTGTGTGTGTGTGTGTGTGTGAAAAGTAATACGGTTATAATTTGATCCAACGAACGAAACCTGATTGTACGAAGTTCCCGTTCTAACGAAGGAACTTCCATTCCCGGGCAAGTACCCATAAGGTTCAACGTTGTCATCAACCCGAATTAAAGAAAGCAGCTTGCATAAAACCCGATTTAACGCAGCTGTTCCAGAAACAAACGAGCAAATAAAAGCTGCGATTTCTTTCTAATTTTGACGCAGATGGGCTTTTCTTCGAGCGTACTCTCTAACGCTATCATGTTAGAACATCTAGGCACCCTAGTAACGGCCCTACCTTTATTCTGACGAGGCTGCACGCCGCTCCCATGCACGGAACAACGGACTCGGCAGTCGCTAGCATTCTTACATACCAGATGTCGCTAGGGGCGGCGGTATATGGTCACGCTCGCGGACTTTTATACGCGCAGGCGTGGGTTAGTGACAAATACGATGCCGCGGTACCTTTGGGGTGTCGCTGCTTTACAACTTCAGACTTCGAAGGACCGGAAAATTACTTACTCGATTTTCCGAACTTCCAGACTTAACGAAATATTTCGAGCGTGGTCATCGCTTTGCTAAATCGAGTTTCAACTGTAATTCTTTCCAGGCGCTAACTTGCAGCAGACGAATTACGGAGAGCTATGTGCTCATGATAGTACGGTTGTACGTTAAAGCATGAACTATTCTCTTTACGTGCATATTCATGTGCCGCAGGTAAACGGTTGCGCGAAGTGGGCCCAGAATTTTCTCGAAGTTATTAAATGTAGGGGTGCATTGTGGATATCTCATGATGTTAATTGAATAGCCAACGCAAACTGTATGCATTGAAATATAAAGAGCATGCCCACATTTGAACTCCCGCTAACGTATGGATGGTTGCATTCCGACATTTATTTTATGTTATTCTGTTGTTAATGCCCGTTTGTTTGTGTTTGTTTCGTCGAGCGGAACTTTTATATGTAGTGTTTGACTAAGCAAGACGGAATATCCGGCAACAACCACGGTGCCAACCTCTCTTACGCGCATGAGAAACGTAAAGCTGACGTAAATGAAATCAGAGATCGGAAAAAAGCGTATGGAGAAAAAAATTGACCCATGCACATTGTCACTTATGGAGCAGACCAGCACCGCTATTTTCCGTTCCTGCGGCTTGGTCTTGTACTCTATACGAGGGCCTCACACGTGATATAGTCTGACAAGCACGCGGGCATTGTCCAGAAGGATGCCAGATACCGCAGTAGTCAATATAAAAATAATAAATAAAGAAATAATCAAAGGGAAGGCTATAGACATGCGTCAGTGACCTGATGAATTGCAAGCCAGCCGCGTTTCTTCGAACATTTCAACACTTTCGCATGCACTGAGCGCCACTAGACGCCAGACGCTTGACAGCTTTAGAATAGTGTTATATGTAGCCTTATATACTCTTACGTACGTTAAATGGAAGCACCTTTGCGGGACCTTACGGTGCGCGTCCCTTCAAGACATTCGGTGCGGTAACACATATATGGACACTCCAAACGCATTTCTGCGTCGCCATCGGCGTCGCCGTGATGCTTCGTATAAAGTCCAAGGGCGATAACACCGTCGCCGCGCGCCCTACGCTGCATGTGCTAGTGAAAGCCTGCAACGGGAGCCGAAGATCGCGGCTCAACCTCGCCCGCGCGAAGGGGAGGCGAGCGGGGAGAAGCACGCCGCCTTCCGTCGCGCGCCAGGCACCCATCGTTACGAGGCAATGGGGGGAGGGGAGGAAGGGGGGAGGAGGGCGTTGTACTCGGGCTGCAACTGCGTGTGTGGCGGCTGCGCGCGGTCATTCAGGCGTATGTTGAGAGCGATCTGTATTAGGGGGGAGGGGGGGGGGCGCGAGCCTATAGGTGCGTCGATGGCTCGTAGCTTCGCGCGTGCTGTGTGTTTGTTCCTGGCGCTCAGGTTGCATTGAAACGATAGACGGCACGATCAGTTTGCTCGCTGCTGCTGCCGCGCTTGCTCACGCCAGCGTTTCGACAGCGTGTGCCCGCCGTCATCGAGTGCGATGTGTCCATGTTTGCTGTACGCGCTGACACCACGCTTGTTAATTTAGGTAGCTAGCGAATGTTTGCAAGTTGATACGGCCGCTAAAAGTGCTGTCCTCAGTTCGTATGGCTGTGTGCTAATTTGCTATCCGAATCAATGCTTCACCTTTCTGGCGAAACTGCGTCGTTGTTTTTTTTTGTTTGTTTTTTAGTTTAACACACGGGAACGCATCGTGTCGGCGGAGTCCTGGTGGGAAGACTGATCGAAAAGTCCAGGCGGCGTAGTCAGTTGCTTTGAAAACTCAGGGTGGACCACCGAGAGAGCGTGCATTATGTCCCATGCCAGCACACGAAGTATTCTAGCTGCACCTGAGCGTGACAATGGCGTCAGTTCTTGTGGACAGCCTTTGAAAGCTCTCCGAGTAGCGCTATCGGCGTACTCGCTACCTATAATGCCGCCATGACTAACAAACCATTAGAAACGTGATGTGACGTCCTCTCTGTATGAATGAATGGGCATGATGAGCTCCTTCGGGCAGGTATGAATGGGCACTCTGATCCCGAACACCAGTTCTTAGAGTGGTCCACTTCGTAATGCTTATAGTAAAAATTCCAGCACTGCTTTCGAATCGCCGAATACAGAGTCTATCTTTGGGGTTTTTCTTGGCTGACTATAGGCGAAGTGCAGCAAGAAGTGCGGTAAATTCAAGCAGTGCTCGGTTTCGTCTGGTTGCACATTTTGAAACCGTACGTGGGGACACTCGCTGGGAAAACGACAGCTCCTGCAGAACCCTTGAAAGTGGCCGTACCATCGGTATAAATGTGGACATGGTCGACGCACCTCTCATGCAAAAGGGAGATATATATCTGGTTAAGAGAAGGAGGCGAGTGATCGGATTTTTCGTTCTGATTTTCGATACAGTGAGGTGCGCTGCGGGTCGAACCGAGCATCAAGGAGGAGTCGATGGCTTAGCTGCCGGAGTGAGGCTTGTTCGGAGACTGGTGCAATGAGCAGAGATTGTACGGCACATGGACATTTGCGGTCTTTCTACAGGTATAGTGAGGCAAACTGGCCGTAACCGACTTGCGCAAGGTGCATATAAATGTGCCCTATCAGCACTTACGACACTCTGTGGGTTTGCATTCGGTGGTTACGACCGATTGCAAAAGTAGCCGCTGTTGTTGCGCATGTTGGCAAACCGAGGCAAACCTTGAGAGCTCGAGCTTGAAATAGCATGTAGCCCGCGAAAGTTTGTCCTGCAGGCCTTAGCCAGCACAGGCAAGCTGCACTTTAAAGGCTTGGTGTGTGTCAGTACATTCAAACATTGAACGTACTAACTTACAACAAGCTTTTCCGCCTAGAAAATTGAGAAGCTTGGAAATTGATGTCAGGCGTTGTTTCACGCATGTACGTCGCACTAGGCCTCCAGGAGAGCTTTCTATGAATGACAATACCAAGATACCCGTGAGTCATTAAGTGGGAAAGCATCTGCGCGTTCGTAAAAACGGCGTAAGTTGTCATTGGTTTGCGAGTAAACGTCGCCAGTGCACATTTTTCGGGTGATATTCCGAGGTCTTGGCGGCGAAGGTAAGCCGTTGCCTGAGAAGCATCCTTCTTAAGTGTCTCACGTGTCTGAGGACGTGTCGTATCCGAAGTCCTGACGCATACGTCATCGGCATATATTGATACTTTGATTGTATGTTGCCAGGAGCTCCAACAGGCCAATGAGTATATGAGGTTGACAAAGTGGGGCTTAGTACTCCACCTTCAGGAACACCTCTGTAGGTAGACTTAGTGTCTTGTACAGTGATTGGACCATTTCCTCTACACACACGAAAAAAGCTCTTAAGCGAATAAATTATAGAGATCATTCTAAAGACCCCTAAGGCCGACGATCTCGAGAGCATCAAGGATGGCCTGTCGAAACATATTATCATATGCCCCCGTGACATCATGGTGTTGCACAAGACAAGGTGTTGCAGGGCCGAATGCGGACACTCTTGTAGGTTCCCAAGCAAGGCGCCTCTTTCATCACGGCCGTCTGGGCAGCAGCACAGTGCAGACAGTGCTCGGTGTCTCCTGTCTCGTCGCATTGTCTACAGTTCGGAGAATCGGTGCGCCCTGTTTTAGATAGCCACCTGGTGCATGGGCAGATCCTGTCCTCAAACGATGCGCTCGTGGAGCTCAATTGCTCTCGACAAAACCATTTGGTTACGCAGTAGGCGGACCGTCACGTACCGCTTTGTAAGCGCCTCGATTGTCGCTCATTTCACCAGAATAATTTCCTTGGCTTTCTTCCCCGTATATGAGTTGCGAAAGATGGGAAGTGCGGAGAATGAAGAGTACCAGTTATCCCAAAACCACGACCAAGAAAAAACAAACAAACAAAAACAGAGCTAACCCCTTGCTTGGAGTCCAAGCGAATCGGGCATCTGGCCCCCTCCATCCCAAGGAACGCCACTCCGCGCTGCCTCCGATTCATCTTAAGACCCGTTGTTTTCGCGTACTCGGGCAAGCCTACAGCGTCCACAACACGGCCTCCGTCGCCTTGTCGACGGAAAACTCGTTCTCCTTTCGCTTCGCTTCCGTGTCGGCACACGCGCTTATGCATGCATTCGAACCCAGTAATAACCCCGTCCGCCTGCGTGAGCTCGCCAGAGAGCGCCACCCGCCACCGCATTTCCTCTTCTTCATCATCGCAATCGCAGGGCGCGCAGCAGAGTCAACGGGCGTTCAGCGCGTGTACATAAGCGAGATGAAGGGCGAACAACAGTCGTCCGTGCGCGCGCAACTCGAAAACACATGCGCGGAAACAAGAAGAAGAAGACGAGAGATCGCGCGCGCGCGCGCGCACTGAATCACGGCCATCTCGACGCTGCAGTCAGGCATCAATCAAGCCGGGTAGCCCAGCGCGCGCGAGGCCCGATTATGCAGGCAAAAAAAAAAGAAAAAGACGACGGCTTGCGTGGCGAGTTCGCGGTAGGCAAAAATTTTGGCTCGCGAGCGAGCGGTCTTCCGCAGACCGTGTAGGCGTCACCGCGTCTACACTACCCTCCTTTCTCGAGTGCAGAACGTTCGGCTCCTCCTCGAAGGTATACGCCTGGGACGACCTGGAGGAGAGAGAGAAAGGAAGTGGCGGTGGTCTCTCGTCCGCAGCTATAACAGAACGAGACAAGTCCAGCGGGCGGTTAGCCAGCAGCGCTGGTCTATATACCAAACAGCTATACGGCAACCCTAACGGTTGTTCCTGTTGGCTGCTCCGTTCACGTACCGTAAAATCCCGCTTGCAACACGGAGTTTCCTTCCTTTGCATATTTTGGCGCTTGGAACTGATTGGCGGGGTTTAGTACTTCGCAAAGCAATGCTGTTGCAATGCGATTCGCAGCAGCAGACGAGGAATTATTTTTTTACCATACTGGGTACTTTAACAGGCAGGCATATGTAACCTGAGCCCATTTGTGTTGTGTTTGTCTATCATCATCATCACCACCATATTTCTTTTCCGCATTTCGTGTTTATGGAAAGGCGGCTACCCCTGTAAGGAATTCAACGTGAAATCGGTTCCGCCTTACATTACGTAAGTACCAGACTTTTCCAGGTAATTTAGGTGCTTTGTGGCCTTACATGGAGGACAAAGAAAAGAAAGGCGTCTGCTTTTCTTCTTTTTGCTCCTCCTCCCCCCCCCCCTCGTTCCTCTCCTTTATCACCGCTCCTATCATAATCTCGTTCGTGTTGAATGAAGGCTTATACGGTACATGCGCGTCCGACCGAATCGTGCCTCCCTCTCTCCCGTTTCCTCTCTCTCCCTCGAGCGTCGAGGTAATTGTATTACGCGTTTAAGACAAATTGTTCGACCGGTTATGGGACGGCGCGCGCAACGCAGCATCTGTGGGAGCTGCTGTTGGGGGTAGCCACGTTCGGGGAGTACGAGGAGGGTGGGTGGGAGTGCTTTCACAAAAAAGCTTAAGCCCGAAAATCAGCCCTTTCCCTCCAGCGATCTTCCGTCATCTCCTCTTTGTTTTTTCTTTTTTTTTGTTTTTTTACATTCCCCACTCGCTCCGTGGCGGCCCACGACGCTCGCGCGCGTCGTGTCGGTCGCCGGCAGGTCAAGGGGCCGGACCGCGCTAACTGCCTGCCTGGTGCGCCCCGCTCGCTCGCTCGCTCGTTCACTCCACTGTAGAACAACATCAGCAGCAGCAGCAGCTGCTGCTTGTCGATCGCGTATGAAGAAGTCGTATAGACGCGACCCCCTCGTTGGCCGCTGTAGCGCGAGCACGCGCGCGCTCACGAACGACGCCAAGCAGACCATGCGTGCGTGCGTGCGTGCGTGAGCGCGCCAGCGGAACCAGCCATAAAAGCTCGATAATGGACGTTGTAAAAAAACGGAGAGAGACTCGAGGAGCGCCTCGCGAGGCCTGGCTGTGGCGACGTGTTCGACCACCACCGCCGCCGCAACGAGCAGGGGCGCCACTACGCACTACCGCGCGCCGCTTTTGCCCTCCGGCGTGCTGCTTGCTTGCTGCATGCGGCCGCCATCACTGCTGCGACCTCGTTCGATCATACAGAGAAACGACCGTCCTTCGCCAAGTCGCGAGCGGTGTGACCCCGACCTGCGGCGCGTCCATCCGTGCACGCTATACACACACGTGTGTAAATAAGTGCGTGTGTGCGCGCGTATGTGCATAGTTGTTGTTCTGAGGGGGATTCGAAGCACCGGCGTTGCGTCCTTGGCTGACGTAGGCAGCTACCGAAACGCCGAAGATTATTTGTGGAATACGCAGAAACAACGGATATACGTGAATCACTTGGAGATGAGAACGGGACGGCGGCACACCGCGCAATCTAGAGCGCGCGATGTATCCGATTTGCATGTAGCAAAACGTTCCCCGTAAAGAAATTTCTGAAATTGTAATTGCAGAACCTCGGAACGTGCAATGGCTAAAGAGGAAACCCACACACGGACAGACCGAATGTTCTGGTACTACGCCGAGAGGAGGCTGAAGTGTTCCTATATATCGGACTTGCCACAAATGACAATGTTGCCTTCGAAGCATGCGTTCTCCTTTAAACTGAGCTCTCACGATAAGAATTGGTGAAATTTCACAATGCGTCTCGGGGCGTCAGATGGAACAGCTCGTTGTTAGAGAAACCATGGATTTATTCACTA
The DNA here is from genome assembly GCF_050947875.1 of Dermacentor variabilis. Taxonomy (NCBI): domain Eukaryota; kingdom Metazoa; phylum Arthropoda; class Arachnida; order Ixodida; family Ixodidae; genus Dermacentor; species Dermacentor variabilis. The sequence continues at coordinate 106,421,611 of NC_134570.1, forward strand.
TATGACTCTGGAAGGGTTTTTCATCTGGTAATCATCGGTTTGTTTCCGTTCATGCGTTGTGATAGTGGTGAAAACATTCTTTATTTACAAGAATGACCTAGAAGCCTATGAAGAAACGGGGCAAATTAACCGAAATATATCTACAAGAGCAGCGGCAGGGATCAGCGCGACCATGGTGATCTGTTGCGGAGTGCCGAAGTCGTGGTTTCGATTTCTGGTCGAAGAGGCATTGGTCGCAATTTGATAGAGCACAAGTCTCATGTTCGTTGAAGAACTCATCATTAAGCCGAAACTGAATCCACAGCCCTCGACGTAGGCGTCCTTCGTAGCCCGGGAGCTTTGGGCCTCAGAATACTCCCTCCTTCCCTCCCTCCCTCCCACTTCGTCACCCTCTCTCTCTCTCTCTCTCTCTCTCTCTCTCTATATATATATATATATATATATATATATATATATATATATATATATATATATATATATATATATATATATATATATATATATATATATATATATATATATATATATATGAAACAGCTCGGCTTCCATGACGCGCCAACTTTGAGGGCAACTTGGCCATACGACGAGTGCGCCGCATGGGTTCTCCTCCACGATAGGCAGCAAACTCTTGCTTGCTTTACTTCCCCATTGCGCACTGATAGTTAACGTTTATATAAATGCGCTTGTAATGGAGTGACTTCTGGAATATGCAAGGTGAATTATGTAGGACATCCGATTGAAAATTAAAAATAAATTATAGTGTCTTACGTGCGATGTGCTTGTGAGGGACGCCGTAGTTGGGGACTACGGAAATCTGGACCACCTGGAGTTGTTTAACCTGCACTTAAATCTAAGTACACGGGTGTTTTCGCATTTCGCCCACATCGAGATGCGGCCGCCGTCGCCGGGATTCGATTCTGCGACCTCGAGCTTAGCAGCCCAACACCATAGGCACTAAGCAACCACGGCGGGTAGACACTCGACCACACCGTACTGTGGGCGTGTTGCGAGCCTCCATGACGAGCAAGTGCGTGGTCTATTTCATGCGAATGTGAAAAGTATAAGAGAGGCAGTTAGTCTTCAGTTATTAGCTGAGCTTTAAAAATAAAATGTAATGATGAAATCAAGATTATTATTATTATTATTATTATTATTATTATTATTATTATTATTATTATTATTATTATTATTATTATTATTATTATTATTATTATTATTATTATTATTATTATTATTATTATTATTATTATTATAGTGACCTTAAGGTTTTTCGCGCACACCCACTAGAGGAATTGGTCAAGAGTCGGTCATATTTTACACATGCGCTAAGTGAATAAAATTAGAAATCCATAATTTAGATGAATAAATTAAAGCGAGTATAACTCAACACGATTAAGTAAACAGTTATTCTAATAGAGCACAGAAAAAGAAAGAAAATATGCGTACATATCTATAAATGAGGCAATGAGGGAAGAATGAAATGAATAATACGATTAACAATAAAATCGGTTTGATTCAGCAATGAATTTCCCTATGTGGCGGTCGCATCGCTATCTTTATCACTATCGTCCTCATCGACATTTCTTTCTTTCTCGGCTTTACAATATCTGCGCGCTCGCAGCAGGGAACCGATCGACGTGACATCACCGGGCCAGCAAGAACGGTGCACCCTCCCCCTGCCACGGATTTCGTCGCACTGCGAAAGTTTACTTATCCTGCCCCAATTAGGCAGAGGCTGGGAGCGGGCGCATGCTGCCACTGATTGCGCGTCTGCTTTACACTTTCCTGTCCAATTAGGCGCGTAATACATCTCGCTGCGGTGGCGTGCGTCCTGTTGCACGTCCACACGACGCACGCTCGTTTGCTTGATTTTACACACACACACACACACACACACACACACACACACACACACACACACACACACACACACACACACACACACACACACACACACACACACACACACACATATATATATATATATATATATATATATATATATATATATATATATATATATATATATATATATATATATATATATATATATATATATATATAGGGACAACGCCATGTTTCGGTTATTGTTACAATATCTGGTCTATGTTCTATAATAAATGCCTCAAGTTCTGTGGTTTTGTTCACAACACTTCCAGCATTTATGTTCGCTATCACTAGGCTGGAGGCCGTTTCATGTTTAGCCAGTCTTTTTTTCTTTCGGACGGCAGGTTTCTTCCCCACGGGCACTCGGGTTCCTTTATGTTCGTCCCAGACGTAAATTTGGCCATTGATTTTAATCTTATCGTACACAAGTGTTACTTTTTCGCCCCTATCTCCGTTGCTCTTGCTGCTGTTCCAAAGTTTTTTTTTCCGGATGTTACGCACAGGGCTAGAAAAATCTTCACCCACAGGTATGTTGGAGTTCTTAACTTGGAGCAGTTCTTCATTATGTTCGCCTTGTCCTCGAAACATTGTAACTTGAGGATAACAGGTCGCGTTTTATTTTCTGCTTTAGTACCTAGGCGGTGCATTCTCTGGATTCCCGAGATCGTGACACCGATGGTACCCTTGATGATCTTATCAGCGATCGTTCTTTTAAGGTCGTCAGGTTTCTCATTTTCTACTTCCGGAATGCCATAAAAGATTAAGTTTGATCTTCTGCTTATATTTCCGAGATCATCAACCTGGAGTGCAAGACCACTAACGGTATTTTCAAGTGTCGCTATTTCATCCTCAACGCCTGGTATTCTGCCCTCGAAGTTTGCCAAAGTATCTAACTTCACATGGATGGCTACCTACCAGATATTCATTTAACGCTTTGTTGTCATTCTTTAAATCAGTCATATCAGCAGCCACCCTGCGAATTTCGGTCAAGACTTTCTACAGGGGTTACTTTCTACATCCACAGCAAGCATCAGTAAGCACCTCAAAGACGCTATACAATTACACACAGTTTCATACACTTTGCCTGGGCACGGCAGCACTACAGGAAAGATGTCGTTACTTCTGTGACATTTGCCAAAATGTTTTCTCACCTGTATCAGGAAGACGAAAAGGTTACTCGACATGTTCACTGCGGTGCCGCCATGCTCAATATATATATATATATATATATATATATATATATATATATATATATATATATATATATATATATATATATATATATATATATAGTGATAAAAACAAGCGTGTGAAGCGTCTAGCTGGGATTTCTCAGTAGGGTTTGTCTTTTGCGTGCCTTTGGTTTCGCCGCATTAACAGCAAACAACTAGGCGTAGTGGTTATACGTCATGCTGCGGCCTCTGACTGAGAGGCGTTTTTTCTTACAGACCGAAGACGGCCCAACTTCAGACCATTACATCTGCCGTGGTGTGCCGCTGGGTGGAGTGTTGAGCCCTATTTTGTTCAACCTCGTCCTGGTAGGACTAGCGGATTACCTACCGCAGACAGTACATGTCTCAATATATGCCGACGACATTTGCATCTGGGCCTCTGTGGTGACTCGCCCTCAGCTAAGAGCCAGGCTTCAGCGGGCGGCAACCATGACGGCTTCTTATCTCCGAGAACAAGGCCTCAGTGTGTCTACTGAAAAGTGCGCATTACTTGGTTTTACGCGGAAACAAATGTCATCTTATCCTGTTACCATCAATGGTCAAGCTGTATTCTATGTTAAGACGCATCGCTTTCTGGGCGTCATCATTGACCGCAACCTCTCGTGGAGCCCTCACTGCGTCTATCTGAAAAAGAAGATAGTCGCCATTGCTCAGGTCTTCAAATTTCTATGCGGGAAAAACTGGGGTACACCAGTCCATTCTATGTTGCAGCTGTACAGGGTTTTGTTTCTCGGACTCCTACGTTACAGCCTACCAGTGTTGTCAAATGCATGCAAGACGAACTTTCGCGCCTTGGAGAGCATACAAGGTCAAGCCCTACGCACGTGTTTAGGGCTGCCTCGGTGCACCTCAACAGCAGCAACAATCGCCATCGCAGGAGACCATACAATCCAGACACATGTAGCTGTCGACTCTCTCAGAGCGCACATTCGCCATCTGTCAAGGATCCCCGACCATCATTTGGCCTCCCTACCAGCCGAGAGACCTCAAGCGACCTTTTCACGATTGATTAGCGCTCATCAAGAGTACATATCGGCATCTTTTACACCGGCGGCGAAGCCTTCCTCTCCCCTGTGGTGCCTGCGACAGCCTCAAGTGAATTTTGCTATTCCTGGAATTACAAACAAGTCCAATCATCCATCTACCATGGTCCAATCAACCATGGCGGGTTCTGAAGCAACTTACGCTCCTATTACTGCACCAGACGTATCATGACCGCATACATATATATACCGATGGTTCGACCTCACCTACCAGCTCAACTGCCGCATTCGTCGTTCCAGCCAAGAACGTTACAGTTAAATTCAAATTGTCGCACACGGCTACATCTACATCGGCAGAACTTGCAGCTCTCCATGCCGCTATGATGTACATCACCGAAGAGCCAACAGAGAAATGGGTCGTATTTTGTGACTCTAAGGCAGCCCTTCACAGCATCAAGTCCGCATTACGTCACAGAACTTACGAGCAAATGACATCTGAAATCAGGGAACTGAACCACCATGCTCTGGAAAGAAGACACCACATTATATTTCAGTGGATTCCTGCTCACTGTGGCATCGTCGGCAACAACCTAGCTGACAAGGTTGCCCGGTGTGCCCACGAAGATATCAAGACGCGTCCAACACCTTTGGCGAGGTCGGACGCTGCCAGAGAACTTCGCCTACTTGCGCGCAAGAAGTCCCAAGATCTCTGAATTTCAAGTGTCTTCAATTGCAGATTACGTAAACTGGACCCCACGCTACGGCTACAACTGCCATCTAGCCTTTCCCGCGGCGAAGCAACCTTGCTGTGCCGCTTGTGGCTGGGAGTGGCGTTCACGAGCGCATACTCCTACCGTATGGGAATGGCCGAGAGCCCGATGTGCGACTCCTGTGGGTGCGAGGAGACCATCGTGCACCTATTGTGTACCTGCCCTCGCTACGATGTCCAACGCCTCTCTCTGCGGGCTACTTTACGCAGACTGGACTCGAGACCGTTCACCGAGTCAAAGATACTCGGACCGTGGCCACACCCATCACTGGCTCGAAAAGGGATTCGTGCACTAGTGCGGTACTTGAAGTGCACGGGCTTAGCAGACCGTTTATAGTGTCATTGTGTATGGTGTCCCTCCCACACGTACTCATTACTTACTCTCTTTCTTTCTTCATCTTTCTATTCCCCTTTCCCCCACCCCCAGTGTAGGGTAGCAAACCGGATGCTGTTCTGGTTGACCTCCCTGCCTTTCCTACCCTTGTTTTCTCTCTTCTCTTGCGGCGTCTGCATCTGTTGAGTAAACTTCTGCAGAGCCACGCAATGTGTGGTGTAAGTTATATAGGCTGCAGCAGCAATCATTCCCCGCGTTATAAAAAAGGAGAGAGAGAGAGAGAGAGAGAGAGAGAGAGAGAGAGAGAGAGAGATTCTACGGGAATAAGACCAAGTGCCCGTTTTTTGCAGCCTTCTTGAGAATGTTACAGTAAGGTTTTAGTCACTGACTTTCAGTTAGTAACTGAAAGCAATTAGGTGGCCTTGGCATTTCTGTAGTAATTACCAATATGTCAATTAGGGGACTGCAAAGAATCGTAAGAGAGGTAAAAATAATATGTTTGAAAGAGGTACACACTGCGTGTTTCCCCCCCCCCCTTTTTTTTTTGCTCGGAATATAGGAAAAACCAGCGAAGTATTAAATACACCATTGCGACTGCGAACCTGTGCGCACGGGTTAGCAGCGCCGTCGAACACGCAGTCTCAGCGGGAAAAGCGGGCCTCACGACAAGACTCCTAACAACATGGGCTTGGCCTTATTCGCACAGAATATTCCGTCTATCTTGTTTTTTTTAAATTAGGTGTATGATAGCTGGTACACAATGCATACATATTTGCACTGTACATATGCAGTGATAGATTCTGGCCCACTTCACCAACGATGATTATCCAAGTATACGACTGGCATTCTCTTGATATGAAAACGAATGTATTGTACGGTTAGTTAGTATTTGTTCCGTACGTACAACTTGTCCACTCTGCACACTTCATTAGCAATCTACTTGTCCGTTGTGGTGTAATTGTTGATGATACGTTTTATATATTATGAAGATTATTATGAAGAGCGGCACATACCCAGTTGTACATACCTAGTGAACCAATTAAGTTGATCCGATGGTTCGTTTCAAACCGGTTCCCTCAGCACAGCATCCCAATGCTCTACGCACTGGAACCATGAACTACCTGCAGTGAACAAGGTTGGTTTGGATAAGGTTATATATGGACAAAAGAAATATACTGATAATTGGGTGAAGCTGCCCGCAAAATGCTCATCGCGTTAAACCTGATTACAACGGGAAACTTATTGGTTACAAGACATCTTGAATTAAAAGCGTGGAGGTGCTGAAAGTGCCCGAGTACAGCCTTGAACAGTGTGGGAAATCGTAAAACACAATGAAACGCATCGACACTCGATAGTGAGGACCCCGCTACATGCAGTGAACAAATCCTGCACGAGCCCGTCTGCCGGTCATTATGAGACGTCACAGCTACAAGCCCAATGAGCTGATACCACGTAGTGGCGTGACCTGTGCAGAGGTCTGCTTTCTGAAGGTCGGTACGAACAAATGCAAAGGGTCGCCGCATGTTGCACATTGCAGATTTCCTGCCTCGTTCTTGGTAAGATAGGTGCCATCCGACGACACTAAGCTCTAAAATTATTCGTTCTAAAATGCATGCACAGTGGCCGGGTTGGTGAAAAACTTCTAATAAAGCGATATTTTTAATAATATGATGTCGTTTAAGAAGAGTTTAATATATAAATAATTTAGTTGTTGCTCGAGCAAATTCAAGGCGACGCGAATAGTGATACAGTATAGGATTATTACGAATACTTCTACTACTACAGTGAGGCAACGTCCATCCGCTGGGGCTGCCGGGAGCATCCCCCGCCCGCCGACCTCGTCTCACCGCCTCCAACCGAGGAACAATGCGAGACCCTTCTCTCCAGCACCTACGCAGACATCCAGACACGGGTCCTGGCACGAACTGAAGTCGTCATCGAGAAATAAAGCCTGGCAGCCTACATAGCTTATCCTCCCTTACCCCTTACCGCTTCGATTAATGAGGTTGTTAGTCACTCACTCTCCTATTAAAGGTCTGGGTGGGAATCGAGCCCTGACCTCCAGGGTGCGAGACAAGCCCGCTTCGCCGACGCCAGGGCGGCTCTTCGGTTCTGGCTGGCTAGAGGTGTACCTAGTGCGTGCGTCATTACATGGTAACGTCCGTTCCAATGGTGTAATCTTCAGCGACTTCAATAACTTTGGAAAACAGAAACAGCGCGACACAGGACGAGCGAGTAAAGAGCAAAAGACAGTTGTCTGTCCTGTGCTCTTCACTCGATCGTCCTGCGTCGCGCTATTTATGTTCTTTTTTTCTCCAATGACGAACCAACCAGCCCCTTCGAACACACCCCAATAACTTCTATCTTTGACATGCTCCGCGGTAGACGAAGGCATATCTTGAGGGCTTGGGCTTGGTTGCCTTCGAATGTATCCAGGTTAGTTCTGCAGGTGTTGGAGGTGACCGGAACGCTGTACCGCAAAAGTCCAATAAAGAGGACCCTGAACATTTGCTGCATGCAGATGATATTGGCACTCCTGAGGCCTTTCCTGCTAGTAACTTGGACATAAGGGAAAGTCCCGTCAGATCTTTTCTAACACAATTCACGTGAGGGGTCCAGGAGAGATTCCTGTCAATAACCACCCGCAAAAATCTGGGACTTCTGCTGTACGAGATCAGCTGTCCGTCGACAGATATCACATATGGAGACATTGATTCCCTGGTAAATGCCACCACTGCACACTTTTCACATTATGTTTGAAATCCTTCTTCTCGAAGGTAGGATGATGTTAAAGTGCGCGGCGCGCGAAGCTGAAGTCGCGTTACGCCCGACGTCCAAACCGCCAACTGAAATTGCGCATCTCAGAAACAGGGTAGATGAGTTTATAGGCTGAGCAACTAATCACAATTTCTTAAATGACTTATTTTTCAACGCTGTCTTTTTTTTTTACTCTGTTTTAGTCTTCCTTTTTAACATCGTGCCTTTACTCTTTTTATCGTAGTCCACAGATGTTTTGGTGGTGCAGTTGACCGAAGCTTCAATTTGCAGAAAGAATTGCTTGAGGTTCGAAACAGGCTGAGTCCTATCCTGTAGTGCTCGGATGCCCGATTATTTCCACACTGACGCCTCTATAAAGTGTGAACACACTTGAATATACAGTGAGTTTACTTGATTGTTGAAAGCGTTTGAAACAGCTTTTTTTCTTGGGCTTGACCGCCGGGTTGCTTGCGGAGAAATCTCCACTATTTAATCCGTTTAGCGATGACTTTCGTCTAAGGACAGGTTTCGTAGAAACAATCGCCGTGTTCGAGGAAAGAGAATACCCCCCACGATGTGCGCTCTGCAACGTGCAGTCAAGCATTTTTTTATCGCGGTTCGGCACAAGCAATTTCGAATCATTAATCTTTGCAGGAGTGTCGTTATAGAGGCGTCACTAAACGCGAAGTCAGATATGAGCTAACACTTTCGGTAGGCCACTGGAGGTTGCTCAAGCGTCCAATTTTGCGGGACTTTGCAATGCCTTAAGGCGCAGTTAAGTCTTTAACAAGGTACCCATCACCGTGCGTGCCTTTTCGCTTAACTCCACAGCGTTTCATCTATACAAACTGTCAGTAGTTTACGCACGCCCACTGAATAAGATTACCGGATTTCATTTTATTGCGACAACAGTTAAGAATACGATGGTATGTCTCTTTTGTCGGTCCGTGTTTTATTATTTGCCTTTCAGGCATTTTGAGATATCTATCTATCTATCTATCTATCTATCTATCTATCTATCTATCTATCTATCTATCTATCTATCTATCTATCTATCTATCTATCTATCTATCTATCTATCTATCTATCTATCTATCTATCTATCTACTTACGCCGTCGTGATGCCGTCACGGTCGTTCCATGACAGCGTTCTTGATCGTCGTCGCTTAAGATTCGCCATTTACTCAGCGTCCAAACATCATCGTCATAAAGGCTTCGGGATGCCCGCTAGTCGCCGGGATATTCGTCATCGCTCCGTTGTCCTCATACCGTTGTAATCATATAATCGTGATTTGTCTTCGTCATACAGTCGTCGTCATGGATTCGTTGTGATACCATTGTTGTGGTGCAGTCGTGGTCGTTCTGTTGAAATTTAATTTCGACATCGAATTGTCGCCATGCCGTCGAGTGATCACGCCAACGGCGTCAAACTATCTTCGTAATCTCGCTTTCGTCGTTCCATCCACGACAATCGTAATCAAGCTGTCTATATTCAGTCGTGATTATTCCGCTGTTGTTATGCTCCCGTCGTCATTGCGTCGTCGTCAGACAGCCGCTACCATGCTTCTGTTGTCATAATGTGATCTTTACGCCAACGTGATAGCGCTTTTCGTCATCCCACGGGCTTCGTCATCCGGTTCTCGTCATGACGTCGTCTTCACGCAATCATTGTCACATAGGCTTCGTGGTACAGTCGTCGTTACGTCATTGCCGCACTGCACTCATCATCCCTTGGTCTTCCTACCATTGCCATGCCATCGTCGTCACTGCGTCGTCGTCGTCGTACAGTCGTCGTACAATCGTCGTCATGCTTTCGCGGTCACGCCGTCGTAGTGGTCAATGTCGTCATTCTGACATTGACACCTGACACACGTCGTCGCCGTCGTCGTCGTACCATTGTCGTGCCATTGCTGTCCCGTTGTTGTTTTACAGCGAAGCTGTTAGGCTCTAGTTGGTCGGATTGTTTCGTGTCCGTCAGCAAAAAAAAAAAAAAAAAAAGGAAAGAAGGAAAATTTAACCGACAAAAAGTGCATATGTCCTTTGGAATCAGGAATACAAATCCCAGCTCAGTATTCATTCCGATAAAGAAAAGCGCAAAACAAGCGTCAAAACAGCATGATAGATGATAAGGCACATGTCAAAAATGCGAGCCACGTTCCTTCTCCCCGCGTGTCTTTCCCGGTAAAGATTACAGTTGCATAAGCTGCTCCGACGGGAAAGGGATAACAGCAGCATACGAATCAGTGAGTGACGTCACCAAACTTTATATGTACGCGGAAGACCTGCCTAGCAACTCATTCAGTTCATTGCAAGATCGCTGTTGGTAGACCACGCAAACTTAAGACTCCCGAAGGGCAACGTGAATACGATGTGCGTCGAAAAGGGCAAAATCGTAGTGCTCAACAACGGCGTCGTGCTAAGACAAGGCAGAAGAATAACACATTTCATATCCCCATCGACAGCATTTGAGTGGTTTTCTATCCCTTTCGCCGGCCATCCCCTTTCGCAGGGTCGGGACGGCGAGTCAATTTTTATCCTCGTCACTTCAGCAACGTCATTCCATTTTCATCATGTCGTCATCGTCATGTTATCGTCAATATACCGTCATCATTTGAGAATCGTCATCTCATTCTCGTCATGCCGCCGTCGTCATACCACCTTTGTCGTCCCCTCTACGTCATTCATTCGTCATTCCGTCGTCGTCCCTGCATCGGTGTCATACGGCCGTCATACGGTCGTCATCCCGTCATGCTCCTCAGTGACCTTGGCAAGCGAGTGGCATAGCTATCTATAGAACGACGGCGGAGTATGTCGCACACAGCCGAATCTACTAAACTCTCCGAATGGGCATGTACAGATGTTAAGTAAGCATGACTTGAGATAAATGATGTATCGCTATATAGCTCGAATGATTATCGCAGTACCAACGATAGTCATCGTGAGATGAGTTCTGCCGTGATCGTTTTAGGGGCCGCAATAATATGTTGCGTCCTTTATTGCACCAAATAATGGCGGCTACCTTCCGTCTAGCTATAAGAACGTCACACTAAACAGCGCGTGGACACCGGTAAATAAAGTAGCGCCCTGTGCCTAGCGACTGCCATGTCACACATGACCTTCATTCAGTAGTCCATTCTCGCTTAGTTCTTGTAATAGCGAATCGAAGTATGCAAGTGCCACAATCCACTTCTTCGTAGCGGGATCAGAATCCCACAATAAAAGAAGACCTTGGGCACAGATAAATCTGGTCCCACAACCACTAAGTGACTGCCATGCAATTTTACGCAGATCAAGCATATATATGATATGAATGACTAATTTTTCAGAAACGCCACTTTGTATTTCCTGGTGTCCAAAAGACTGTGGAATCACCAACACGTACGCAAAAACAAAAAAAAAATACAAGAAACAGAAACGCTCGAGCACTGCACTCCCGTTTCTCTGGGAGCAGCTCATTTGCTTAGGACGACGCAAAATGCCTTTGCTGGTGCGCTAGCAACACAATGCAGTCGCAAAATTGAAGTGGCAGGAGCTAACCGAGGACGCTACAATCACATATCGCGTGCTCGGCGCGTGTCGTGCAGTAACCGATCCCATTCAGTAGATCCTCAAAAAAAGCATAATGACATTTAGTACAGTGCTCTATGTCAACGGAACGAACAGTTTTAAATAATATGCACGACAGACGCGCAGATGTAAGCACGTAGTGGAGACCAGACGACACGACGCGCCATCCGCACTTTACGTGGTTCAGCCAGTGTCCGCCAGATGGCGACTCCGCTCGATCCTGCTGCCAATAATTACAGCGACGCGGTAAGCGACGTAAACGACCGTACGGTACAAATACGTGAAAAAAGAAGCCCGACGTAGTGAAAAGAACAACAGACCCATTCTCGAATTGAGGCAACGAACATGCGTTCACATGCAGGGTGTCCGAGCTAACTTTAGTCATAGTTCAAAAATATGCCGATGCACTCTGAGGCGGCGCGAACAAATGCATGTTGCTGACTGTTGTACGGAGTAAGTCACGCCATTTCTTTTGTATTCTGCTGAAATGCATAATTAGTCAAGATCAAGTCAAGTCAAGCCAACTTCGGAAGCAACGAAATAAGGCGAAAAAATGCCAATGAGAAAGTTGTAGAGCACGTTGCAAAACGTCCGAATAAACAGTTTCTAACTTTCTATCAGTTTCTAACTTTCACCTACGCCGCGGGTCGGCCCGGCATTGCAGTATCTTCGGGATCGGCCCACGTATGGGGAGTTTTTTGCTTACAACGACAGGAAAATTTCCTTGGACGTTAGAGTTATATAGCTTCGCTGCCATTCGTGCATATCTACAACAAGAGGGTGACTGCGATGAGCTAAATCTGTTTATCAGCTCCGTAGCGTGCACGTCCGTTTACGTCAGGGTGCGCTGGATGTCTCAGCCCGCGAATCGAGCATCACCGCACAACTTTTTTTGCAGTCGTTCGTTACACTAACAAGCCTGGATCTTCAATTACGTTGTGAGCCATCTCAACTGTTCCAGCTAAGCAATCATTTGGGCTGCATCAGCAGCTAAGTAGTCGAGAATCAGCCGCATCCGTCCAGCCAATCTTTGACTCAAGTGAAGCCAGAAAAAGAGAGAGAAGAAAGAAAAAAAAGGTGAGTATGAATAAATTGAGTTTCTGCAGGCATCTCAGGAAACAAAAATTTAAATTCTGGTTGCACTCCTGCCCCATCGGAATGCGGATGCCACGGAGGGAGTAGGGGGGAGGGCGGGGGTTCGAACCCGACCTGGCTGCGACCTCGAGCTCACCAGCGCTACGCCATGTCAGAAAAAGCGAAGGCTTTCTCGAGATCGCATAGCTTCAAAAGTATAAACTCGTAACACTAAGTTCCATGGACCAAGAATGCCTACTGAAAGTACGTTTTGCCTTCATCGACAAGTGGTGCGACGTCAGGGAGAGCGACCCGAAACGGAGCATATGTGGTCCATACGGCGTCGCGTGACTCTCTTGTGTGCACTGCACCGAGACGTGCGCTGGCATCTAGCCAACTACTGGGCATGTCGAGGAGATCGCCTCATTCATTAACGCAATGGGAAAGTTTACCGGAGCGGCCAGACTCTTCTTGTGGCCAGTATGCAAGGCCTCCGGGAAACAAAGTCCCAGGAGGCACCCGCCACACTGACACGCACCACTCGAATTGTCAGTTTCAGCTCGTGAGTACACACGACAGTTCTCCATGTAGCCGTGAAAGGGTGCCTACATCGCGTACAAGGAGATGTGCCATGGAACGTTTGGCAGAAAAAGCGAGGACATCGGCGCAAGAAAAGCCGATGAGGACGCTCGGATGCTCGATATATACACCAAGGTTCAAACAGGCCCGACGGCGACGGCAGAAATGCGCCGGGAGTGTCTACATAATTGCTATGCAAATTAAAAAAATAAAGGGAGGAAGCAAGAAGATAGAAGGAACGTTTCAAACAAACTAAAGAAGAGGATAGGGGTGCCGGGGCGGTGATGTGACCTTGGAAGACAGCAAGACTAAAAAAAAAAAAAAAAAAAAAAAAAAAAGAAAATCTGCCGAAACCCATCTACGATGATCGCTTAAGTTATGCGAGAGCATTTGCACGCCGCATATAAGCGTAGATTATTCAACAACAATTGCAGCTGATTGGGCGGAGCGTGAACGTGCGTCCGTTTCGCTTCGTCGCTTTTGCATCCACGCGCACTCCACGCGCGAGCCTATATGAATGCGCGCCGTTATCCTGACATCCCGACGACGGAGGTGCTCTTCCGTTCTGCAGTCACAATTGCATATACTGCGCCCATTCTCACCTGTTGGCGTGTTGCAAATATATATATGTACTCGCTTACCATGATGCAGGCGCGGGTTTGATCAATTCTTATAGCAGGGGCTCGATCGACTTTGTGAATTATTTTTGCGCAGTCGTCGTATCGAACCGTCAGCGACAGGAGTATCCAAAAGAAGGGCTCTCGCATTTAAAAGAGCTTAAGCAATAAGTAAACTCGTAGTTGTGCTCCGCTCTGCGGAAAACAAGACCCGACAAACAATGCACAGAGGCTGATTTATACTATACATGCAAGTATATACTAAATGGCGAGAATCTTCAGTAATCTGTTGCCCGACGCCTACAGAGAAGGACGTGTGTTGAAGAGTCGGCGGACGCGAGTGTGGATTTTAGTTGATGATGCAGCGCAGTTGGTCTCCAGGGTACTGGCGCGAAGGGAAAGAGGCAAGGGGCTTCTTCTTGCAAGAGCGGGGCGACAGTGCCACGCTTTGCACATTTGTGGAGCGATGGGGAGAAGGCGGCCGACCAGGAGAGCACTTGTGACGTTCGGGAAAAAAAAAAAAAATAGGACAGGTTTATTCAACATGCGCGCTTATTCGCGTGCCTATCGCCGCGTGAGCACACGTGACATTGAACAGAGATACCTACCGAACATGGGATCTGCGGAACAAAAATAAATACAGGTGATGGCATCTATTTGCAGGGTGCATGCGGGGGTTGCACTTATCCTGCGACAGGAACGACGCACCCTCGAACTTTCTTTTTCGCCAGAGGGGCACGCCACGTAAAAATACATTTTCTTCATTGCATCCATCTTCGGAAAAGATTACTAGTAGTGTTTCTCACTTTTGTGTTTACAGAGTTAAGTACTCACGTACGTAAGTTGATCAAACGAGCTTGCTCAACATGCGTACGTGCGTACACGTTTGCGTATGCACATACATACATACATACATACATACATACATACATACATACATACATACATACATACATACATACATACATACATACATACATGCATACATACATACATACATACATACATACATACATACATGCATACATGCATACATACATGCATACATACATGCATACATACATGCATACATACATGCATGCATACATGCATACATACATACATACATACATACATACATACATACATACATACATACATACATACATACATACAGAACCCGCCGTGGTTGCTTAGTGGCTACGGTGTCGGGCTGCTAAGCACGAGGTCGCGGGATCGAATCCCGGCTACGGCGGCCGCATCTCGATGGGGGCGATATGCGAAAACGCCCGTGTACTAAGATTTAGGTGCACGCTAAAGAACCCCAGGTGGTCCGAATTATTCCGGAGTTCCCAACTACGGCGTGCCTCATAATTAGACCGGGGTTTTGGCAGGTAAAATATCTCATCATTTAATTCTTTAACATACATGCAAAACGTCCGAAGGCAGACACAATTGAATGTGCACGTGCATATGAGCACGCATACTGTTCGCAGGTATACACGTGGCACGGCCGCTGCATTTGGCACGGTGGCAATAGTGCTGCGCTCAGAAAAACGCGCGCACATATCTGACATTAGCACGTGGCTTTTCTTCACGTTTGCAAGGAACATTTACCATATAGTCATATTTTGTTTATTTAAACTCTGGCGAAGTATTCTGCTGGTGATCATCGCATGTCCATTAAATTGGCTTCAGCTCTTACTGCTGGCTGTAAACGCATACAATCAGTCACCGCGATGGTTCGCGACATGAAATTCATTTGGTGTCGCTTTTTTTTACTATACATGGAAATTTCGTAGGCCTTACGGCCAGCAGTTCATGCACTTGGCGTGTTTGATGAGCTAAGTAGAACCAGTAGTGTGTACGAAATACGTTGAATGAGTAACTAACCACTAGCCTTCTATATGTTCCCTTATTCTAACGTAACATGCAGTAAGACTCTACATTTTCGCCGTAAGCATGTATAGCAAATTAGCAAGTGGCGCTTTACTGATATAAGCGAAGAGGATTTCTAAGCCCGTCAGCGCTTGCACAGCGGTAGTGCACATTATAGAAATTGAAATCAAGAAAAGAAAGAATCGTGTGAATCACGGTTTTATTAACCTGCATCCCTATGTGATGCAACGAAGGATGACAATGGAATCAGTGTTTCTTATTCACACGTCTGTCGTCAATAACTCCTTCGTTTTTTGTGGCATTGAAGCTACTCTACAGGCTTATTGTAAGGTGTATTGCTTTTCTTTGTAGTGATCGTAATTTTAATCCTACCGTGTATGGCGTTTGTTTTACCTGAACGTAACGTCTAATAAAAGTAAACTAAGGAGGAGCCGTATCTTACACTGACAAAACGCTTGAACCAGGAACTTGCCGATGAAATTTGTCAAGCGAGACTGAATTACCCGAACAGCCCAAGTCAATCTCGCGCAAGAAGCCTTTTTTTCGCAGCCAGACAGTCGGGCTCGGTGCGATCACACGAACACTTACATCCCGTGTCCTCATGAGTGCTGACACACTTGAACAAATAAAGACAAACGCATGCACAGCCGTCGGTGGTAACAACCATGGCGTCTCCGAAAGGCGCCTCCAGCGCCGCGCGTGGCTGAGCTCGCAGACTAATGGAATGCATTCCCTGATGAATAGACTTCTCCCCAAAAGCACAGACGTAGCCTACGGCCATCTCACAGGCCTTTCGCGTTCTTTATTTATTCTCGGAGACGAGCAGAATTGAAGACAAACAGAAGAAAATGAACGCAGCGAGATGCAGAGCGCCACGGGCAATGCGGAAGGAGCGCGTAGAGATGTCAGTAGCAGACTTTTGCCACAAAAAAGGATAAAAGAAGGCAAGTAAGAAAGTAGAGCGAATGAAGACTACTGGTCCGGCATTCGTAGCGGGTGCCTGGCTACCATGCGAAAGGGCGTGCAAGGATGTCTTTTTTTTTGTGTGTGTGTGTACGTGTGTCTGTCTTTTGCTTCGTTCTGTGCTTGCCGTTCCCTTAGATGCAGTACCCTTCAACTCGGGAAGATTCCCAATCACGCGCGAGCAGTATTTATAGCGGCGCGTTGTTGCCCACGCGAGGCACGGGGCACTGCGCATAGTTGCCGCCGTCTGGCAACCACCTCCCCGGCGATGGCTGCGCCCTCTCACGGTCGAAATACTCTACTTGCACTGCGGCTCGCGCTTGGCGCCGCATTGTTTCTCCCGCTGTTTTTCCGCGGCCTGCAACTTGCCGCTGCACTGGAGCTGCTGCTATTCGAGCAGCAGCTATTGCTATACGCCTTCCGAACGGGGAGATCAAAATGGCGCGCTCGCGTCGTAAAAGTTCACGGCGGCGTGAACGGGGCTGACATATGCGAAAAGGGGACGGCGCCGGCGCCTGCTTCGCTCGTCGGCGAACCCGGTGAACTGAAAAGAGCGCGTGGACAGACGCCATTGCCTGATCAGCTAGAGTGCACCCCGAGGGACGAGCGGAGCAGGGCGCCCTCCCTGCCTCCGATGTCGTGCAAACGTGTTACGCACTGAGTGTGCAGTGCCTTGTGTGCCTAGTTTGGGCGCAAGGGTCCTGGCGGGGGGTGCGTGCTTCAGCGATGCCAACGCTTCTAGCACTGGCCCAACATACAGCTACGGACCGCGGGTCACACACGGGTCAAGAATGGTATAACCCCACTAAAACGTGTCTCCGGAGCGTATTCTCGTTATGGCGTCGTACGCCTACGGTTTAAATTAATTACGTTACATAGCGCAGCTCAGTCACTTTGACACGTCGCGTCACACGCAGAACATGAGCGCTATGCAGATGACAGTTGAGTCTTATATACCTGACAAACATCTAGTACGACTCTGTGATCGCCGTATCAAATTGGATATGGACTTCGCGGAAATGAGAACATCGTTGAGTGCGATTTTAGAAAGATAAGACACATCGTCATCATCGTTATCATCATAGTTATAATCATCATCGTCGTTACTGCAGGACGAAGGCGTCCCCCGGCGATCTCCAACTGCCACTGCCTTGTGCCAGCTGACGCAATCTTATGCCTGCGAACTTTAGTATTTACTCGCGCCACCTACGCACTCTGCCATCCCCGACTACGCTTCCCTACCCTTGGCACCCACTTTTCCGCAGCTCTGATAGCCCGCCCTATATCTGCCCTACACTTGACATGGCCTTAAAACATAATTAGCCTATCCGGTTACATGATTATTGAACATTAGATCACCATGCGTAGCCTTCCTTAGATGCCTCTAAGCGAGCGACGTTTTTGCGTACTATACTAATAATTTATTTGCAAGCATAGAAAAATCACGAACCATGCAACTTGAAGAGGAAAGGGAAATATTAAATACAGTATGGCAAGGTATACGACACGACCTGATATCAGGGCATTGTTTCTGACGGCTATTCACGATAACAAAGAAAAGTGTACGGTCAGCTAGACCTTACTGGCGCGTATACATATGCGATACCTAAACTTGGAGATGAACAAAGAAGCTTGAGAAGAAACCGAGGATGGCGCAATGAGCGATATAAAGAAAAAATTATAGGCGTATTGCTAAGAGGCAGGAAGACAATCCCGTGGATTAGAAAGCAAGCTGGACATTCTAGTTACAATTAAGAGGAAGAATGAGAGTTGGGGAGGACAAATAATGCCTAGGACAGATAACCGATGGTCTGTTAGAGTTGCAGAGTGAGTGTCAAGGGAAGGGAAGCGCCGTCAAGAATGGCAGAGAAGCAGCGGAGTGAGATGAAATTTGGAAGTTTGCAGGCATAAGATGGGGTCAGTTGGCACAAGACAAGACAAGGCGTATAATTAGATATCGCTGAGAGAGGTATAGGCTGAAAATGACGGAGCGAGATAACAAATTTCATATATCTCTAAAACACAAACACACACACACACACACACACGAGAGTGCAAGCATGTATGTGCCTCCTATGCACGTATACGGAAGCTGTGCAGTTTATTTGTACCGGGTGTTTTTATGAAGGCTTTATGTAATATTTAAAAAATAGCCGTTTTGAAACAAAAGAACAATTCCTTCGGAGACATGCCGTAAGTGGTGACGACCGCGGGGTGACGGGTGACGCGTGCTAATAGTCGCTAATTAAAAAATCTATTATTTACCTTTTAAACTCGTAGTTTCGGCGGTTTCACCGCAATTGGGGAATAGAAACGAGCTCTCCCCGCTCAAGCCATATCAATTTTTTTTTTTAATCTGGAGAGACGCGATTGCCCGCAAAACTGTGGCGCGACGAATCTCGGCTATCAGGGCGCGCGAAAAACGGAGGCTGCAGCGAGCGCAAAGCCGCGCCCCTCGAGGCGACGTTCTGCTTACGTCATCCAACAGAGGGCTGCCAGCGCGCTGCGAAGAGCGTGGAGGCGCAGCCAGCTGGCTGGAGGAGCGCATAATGCGGCGCCCGCGTTTTGACCGACGGGGTAAAACCGTTTCTCAAATTTGAAAGATCTTGAGAAAATAAAACATGTTGCCAATCGATTCGGAACTCTTGTCAGTCTTACTTCCTTACATGTAATCAAATTTTAGCTTATACTGAGCGTTGACATGCCGTTCCCTCTAGTCCACGAGTGCCATTCATATTTTGCTTCTTGAAATCTGAATGCTAGCTCTCCATCGGCGTTTGTTGGATTTTTGTACGGAAAGCAGGATCACAAGTGAGCATGGAGCGCGGCTTCGGGCATGAGACCACGGAAAGATGAGACGAGTGCGTACGCTACGAGATTTGCATTGTACTCCACAAAAGGCGCTCGCGGGCGACTCGTGACATCTGCGAACGGCGTGGCCTCCGACATTTTCAGCACGGGCGGTGGTGTCGGAGATCTCGGAGACCCGCATATCCCAGAGGCCGACGTTTGCAGGAACCAAGGAAATGAATTAGCTCGCATGATGGAATCGCGATGCATGCAGTGGTGAGATAAGTTACTACACGCACATGTTCTAGCTCACACATGTTCTCTTCTCGCGAATATCCAGAACGTTGAAATATCTCGATTAGACAGCATATGGGAGAAAGAATTCGGCGGAGACACTTAAGACTGCTTACGTGTGGGAATGCGAAAGTATTATACCGTTTGCAGAACTCGGTTATAACTCCGTGATAGTGCTGATGTTATACACTCATAACGTGGCGCCACCTCCTCCCCATTGGCTGCGCCGTCATGTGCTCAATGGCGCATGCACTATAAGCCACGCCTTGAGTCAGGCAGATGGCTGCGACAAGACCTGTGCAATGACGCGCGCTCTAGGCACAACTCTAGTCAGCCAGAACCGCGGAGCCGCCGTGGCGTCGGGGAAGCGCGCTCTTTTCGCCCCCCGACCACCGGGGTTGCCTTCCCAGCCACAATATTTACGATTTTTTTTTTCAAAGGAGTTAATTTACACTCTAAACAAAGTAAGTTATTGGCTTTGAAAACTTTACAGGAGAGCTTTACAGGAACCTCCTTGAGAAATTTGACGTTCTTTTACCTGTTTTTACTCTTCGCGCCGTAGGCCGTTTTTGCATCATTTTTCGGTCACGTCGCCGACTACGGCGGATTTTCGCGTATTGGGGCGCATAATGCTTTCGCATTAATAAACGCGCGGCACAGTATATCTATACATATATATACACGACATACTCGATACTTGCTAAACGACTGCCGTCTTAGCGTGGAAGGGCGCGCATTCTTTGCACATCAAGCTTTATGCACTTCTGTCGACCCCCATTGCTGCCCACCAGTGCACGCATTTCTAGAAATAAGTCCGTTGGACGGCGGTAATTTGCTAAGCTATAGTGACGAGAGCACCCAAGGCACTTACTTCCTATAGGGCATTCGGGCTACATCACGTGGGCATCACTCACCTCTCTGGTTTCATTAGTCGCGGCCACTTACGATAAACTGACGTCAATCACACCCGAGTAAACAGTGGCGTGTATACATATACGTGGCGATAACAGAGCACGCGCGAGGCGTGGAAAGGAGCCAGCGAGGAGACCGGAAGAAAAGATAAAGAGGAAGCCTGTCTGCCTGACTCATTAGCTTCTTCCCGTCTTTATACTGCGGGTTATGCAGGCAAGCATCGATGACTTGAAGCAGCCGCGATGGATCAACCAAAGTATAGCAACGGGAGAACCCCTGCGAAAGGCATCAACAAAACGCCATCTTCCGGGAAGAGTGGATAGCACGGCGCAGCGCTTGCTTCATTATAGACGCGCGATGACGGAAGGCATTTCTTTCTTGCTGTTGTTATTATTTTCCCGGCGAAACAAGAAAGCTTCCTGAACGGGACCCGCGAAACTTCTTGACATATTTGCGCTGCCCCGCCGCGACAAGCCGCTGATGGAAGCCACTTGGCGGCTGTCACGCTACTGTTCTCGGTTTTTTCGCTTCTTTATAGCTGCTTTCGTCCAGCGCATGCAGACAGCTAGACTGAGCATCACGCGAGCCTTTGCCTGCACACCGGAAAGATGCCGCCGAGCAACAAAAACACAAGTAAGCTAAAAAATAAACGGCAGTGAGTATACCCCCTCGCGTCAAAGCTATACAGAGCGACGTCGACACCTCCGAAATTCCACGTCCGCAGCCGTGGAATGTCCAGAGCTTCTCCGCGTTATGATCCCTTCTCCATTTTCCTTTTCTTCTTTCATCTAAGGTCGGAAGCAAAGCCATGGACGTGTAAAACAAATGAAAAGCCTGTGATAAGAGTGATGCTCCCCCTATACCGCCTCTGTCTTCGCGTATCAATCGCCCTAATTTGGCCGCTCCTGTTTTCTCACAGACGGGCAGATAGCAGAGCATCCCCCTCCCTTGTTGGCAAACCCTAGCGGTTATCGGAACTCCGGAGCACTGCTTGTGGGCGCACATGTTCACACAGGCCGCGCAGCTTTGTGCGCTGCCGTGCGAGAAAAGAAGCCTGCGGGAGAGCCAGTCGCGTCAGTTGGGAGAGCTCTTCGCGTTTCGCCATCGCGAATGGAAACGCGACAGGCGCTGAAAGGTTGCTTCGCCGAAGGCTTCCGCAAAACCAAAGCCGAAGCGCGCCCGCTACTGCGTCGTTTTTCAAATCGCCCTCGTTAAAGCCTATGCCACTCAGCAGGGGTAAGGCTTCCGTCGATACATCAACAATGCCTGCACTACAGATCCCCATCGGCGGCTATACCGCCTCTCTTGTTTTTTCTGTCCCTCTCACCCTGCTCCGCAGTTTCTCCGCGTGGTTCTCGGGAAGGGCAGTGCATGTATGTCAGTTTGTGTACACGTCACGGCGGCGACACCCTGGCGTCTGCGCCGAAAGAAACGACCGGGCGCTTGCTCGGATCAAGTGATACTCAAAACACATAAAATATGATCGGCGGATC
This sequence comes from Dermacentor variabilis, assembly GCF_050947875.1. Classification (NCBI taxonomy): domain Eukaryota; kingdom Metazoa; phylum Arthropoda; class Arachnida; order Ixodida; family Ixodidae; genus Dermacentor; species Dermacentor variabilis. The sequence continues at coordinate 106,443,740 of NC_134570.1, forward strand.
GGATGACAGCGCTTGATGCTTAAGAAGCTCCTGTTGGCAAACAATATTAACGAGCATTGTCAAAAATGTCTACGCAAGCAGGAGGTTCCATACGCCGCCGTAGCGGATCGTATGAGCACGAAAAGAGAAGTGAAAGAAGAAAGCTTACTGGGGATCGCGGTAGTTCGCGCGGGAACTCTCTCTCTCCCTCTCGTTCACGAAGAGCGTGAGCGGCAGCTTTAGCTCTTGCGCCTAGTCTTGCTGTTTCTGCCCGCACGGCGTTCCACTGGCCTCTCCTCCCCACGCTGACTCGTCGTCGCCATCCGTCTGCTTAGTTTCGGTTCCGGGAACGTCCGTTTCTCGGCAAATAATTACGCCGCAGCGCCTGTTCTCTGTCCGCCGGCGTCCTCCCCTCTGTCGACGGTGTCCGCGGCAGCCTCATCAATACAGGATTTGCTGTTTGGAGATGGCCGATAGCGTTACTCGCTCGATAGAGGGCCTACAGCTAAGCCTCGCGAGGGGAGCAGGCGACACCCGCGGCGCGCACGCTTTCTTCCTCTCCTGAGCGCCTATGTGCGTGCGCGCGCTTCTGCTGTGGCTCCACGACGACGTCTGCTCATCGTGTCGTCTGCTACTTCTGGCATTTTCTTTTTCAACGGTCTCGCGGGAAAGTGCCCGCCGAGGCGCCCCTCTGGCGCTTTTGTTTTAGACTGCAGTCGCCTCGTCATAAGGGCTTCGAAGCTCATCCGTCTTAGTTCGGCCTTCTGAGACGTCGACGGAAGCGCAGCGTGGAGCAAGTTCGTCCATACTTCGCCCTCCTTTCTGCGCCCAAGCGCTACTTCGCTTCTTTCCTTCTTCCAACTGCCGTCCATCGCGTATCATCCACCGCTCCCTTCTCCAAACTCTGCGGGATATGCACGCACGCTCACTGATGAAGAGAGTCGCTGCAGTGAGTTTCAGTAAGTATAGCTGAAACGTCCGAGACGACGTGTTATCTTTTCTAGGAGCCAAACTCAGTGTTCTAGGTAAAACCCCAACCCCCTGACTAACGAGATAGGCAGTAGCAGGTTGAAGACAGAAGACTTCGTATGGAGGCCGTTTGTAGCGCAACGGGTGATTGGACATCCTGGACTCGGCGGACATACTCACATAGTCAGCGAATCAGCATTGTCCGTCCTATTTCTGTCTTAGGAGCACTGTGAGGGCTTTCAGGATACACACACACACACACAGAGAGAGAGAGAGAGAGAGAGACAGGGAGGTTAACCAGGTTGCACATTATTTGCTGCCAATGGTGGAAGGGGAAGAACAAGAAGAAAAGGAAACTTAAGGGAACATGACAAGAACAAGGCAAACGCACAGCAGCATTTACTGCGCAATCAAAAGCGGCCGCAGGGCCTAGTCGTCTTCATATTTATAGTGAAGCATAGTTCTGTTAATTTTCCGTTCAAGCGTTGGCAGACTCAATTTCCATCATCATCATCATCATCAGCCTGGTTACGCCCACTGCAGGGCAAAGGCCTCTCCCATACTTCTCCAACAACCCCGGTCATGTACTAATTGTGGCCATGCCGTCCCTGCAAACTTCTTAATCTCATCCGCCCACCTAACTTTCTGCCGCCCCCTGCTACGCTTCCCTTCCCTTGGGATCCAGTCCGTAACCCTTAATGACCATCGGTTATCTTCCCTCCTCATTACATGTCCTGCCCATGCCCATTTCTTTTTCTTGATTTCAACTAAGATGTCATTAACTCGCGTTTGTTCCCTCACCCAATCTGCTCTTTTCTTATCCCTTAACGTTACACCTATCATTCTTCTTTCCATAGCTCGTTGTGTCGTCCTCAATTTGAGTAGAACCCTTTTCGTAAGCCTCCAGGTTTCTGCCCCGTAGGTGAGTACTGGTGGTAATTTCCATATCTGTTCTTTTGCGAAGGCTTTGCCTTCCAGTCGATGTTTGCTGTCTTGCGCCGTCAAAAGACGGAGCGCCATCAAGAATTACGAAGAAAGCCATATATATGCAAAATAAAGGAGCCCACAGGATGCAGTTGAGATTTGAGCTGTATATAACATACCGTTTGTTCTAATTATAAACCTCACGCTTTATTCCATCTCGACGTTCTACGCCAATGAAATCAAGGGTACTGCAGTGACAGAAAGCTGTGTGAGCGATCCTTAACTTGATCACATATGTAATGTAATGGTACTGTCATGTTTCCGCCAACGATAAAGACAGCCGTGACAGCACGTTAGCGGACTAGCGCGTGAGCAGACTTGTGTATGCTATATACTAAAAAAAGAAAAAGAAACTATACGAGAGAGAGAACGTACGGAGCCACGTCACGCATGTATAGTGCACTTCGTCATGACATAATTGCAATAAAACACAGCATGTGGGGTCGCACTAAGACATAAAGGAGATAAAGAAGGTCGTTCTGATCACGTGTCAACGAATAACGACTGTAACGTTTCTCTTAGCTACCCTTAACAACACGACCAGCCGGTTATGGCACCCATATTGACGACGGCTGTTGCTCTTTCTTAGAAGCGTGAGAACCCAAAATTAAACTGTTTCTTGTATAGTGGCAAATGCAACCTGCCGGACAATCGTCTCGATTGCCCAGCGCAATTATGCAGCAAGAAATGAACCTAAAAAGCAACGTATACTATATAGTAGGACGGAGGAAAATCAAACAAGAATCTGGCCCGTAAGAAACACGTTTTATCTCTCGCATATCCTCTATACAGAGAGAGAGAGAGAGAGAGAGAGAGAGCCAGGTGTGCTCGCCATGAAACAAACCACGTACGCGGCGGCGTCTATACGCATTCGCAGATCGTACATAGTCGCGCGCTAATTGCCCCAGACGTACACGACTACCCTCGCACACTCACTCGCGCGTACACGCACTGACGTCCTCCACTCTTGGAACAGATATCGCATGGTCGAGATCGTAGCGCGTACTCAGCCCTTCGCATAGCTTCAAGCGCGTCCAGAATGCGTCGTAGGCGGCCGCATTATAAACGCTCTCCCGCGAGCACCTGCGGGCAAACACACCCTACACGAAAGAGTATATCGCTTATCAACCCCTGGCGATCAAAGCGTGGCTCTGAATGCGCGCACACACACACTCACTCGCTCACTCACATGCACATGCACGCACATTCATTCGGCCATTCATCCGCTCCGTTCGCTCACACGAACAGACACACGTACGCACGCAACGGTTATACGTGCTTTCAAGGTTATACACGGACCGCGCCTTCGCTGAGCCCCGTACTCTATACGTCGTACGCACAGCTTCCAACCTGGAATGTGAATGAAACTTGGTGCGCCTTCGTTGTCGCTTTGTATATTTTCTTTCGTTGTTTTGCGTGCCTCCCTCCGGAGACGATGCCAGGCAGGCCCTCCCGGGAGAGAACTGCCTGCCTCGGGCCACGGCTCGTCGTCGTCGCGTCCGGCGAGAGGGGGCGCTGCGAGCATTCAACCGCTCTTGAAAAAAAAAAAATAAATAAATAAAAAACGAAGGCGCCACGATGGTTTGAGCCGCCCGTCGCGCAGTGCTATGCTAAGTATGCACGCCCCCTAGAAAAAGAAGCAGAAGGAACTGTTGAAGCAATGGCGTCGCCGTCAACGCCGTCATCGAAGAACGCCCTACCTTCTCATCAGCTCACCTCCATGCGCGGAAGGAACGCACTCACGCTGGCGACGCCCCCCCCCCCCCCCCCCACAGTTCGTACTTCAGCCCCTGCTCCCTACTTCCCCTCCCTTACCTACAGTTAAGTACGTCTGGCCGCAAAATTGAGGCAATCACGTCGTCGTCGTCCTCGCGGATGCGCCTGGTTGTGAAGCATGCTATGTAGTGGGCGAGAGGGCTAGGTTGCCCAAGGTACGTGCGCTTGTCTGTTCGTGACTGTATGCGTGTGCTTACATGTGTACGCGCAGTCGTTGTGTACGCTCCGTGCGCCGTCGTTGCTGTTGTGCTGCCGAAAAAAAAAAAAGAAAAGTGGAAAAGAAGCACGCTCCGCAGGAGGCGAGGGGAGAGCGAAGAAAACGGAGCGGATATCGAAGAAGACGAGAGGGTGTGAACGGCACCTCATTCATGGGAGTTCTCCCCTTCCACCCCTCTCTACCTCTCTCCGGGGCGATGAAATATGATGGGGGGCCGGCGGGGAGCTGCCACGCTTGTTTGCTCAACGAAGTGTGTGCTCGTGTACTACGGACAGGCGATTATACCTGTGGCGCGGCCGTCTGCTGGCGAGGAGCAAACGAGAGCCATCGGCACCTTTCCGCCCCTTATACGCATATACTATTATAGCTCAGGCTGGCAAGCGTATCGTATTGGCTGCTTGTTCCCGCTGTTGCTGCTGAGAGTGCTTTCCGCGCCGTCTTCTTCTTTTGCTTTCACGGATCTTCCCACGTAACATTTCGTTCTTGCAGTTTAAACGTAATGCAGAGCTTCTACTCGAAGCCATATAAAAGTCTATAGCGTATACGCGCGACGAGCGTTTACAACAGGGACCCCCGCGCGTAGCTCAGTTTCGAATAGTGCTTACGCAGGTCACATTTATATAAAGGGCAAGCGATATTGGCGATGATTGTTGCAGAGCCTCAGCACCTAACCACAGGAAGCTAAATAGTAGAGACCAGTGAAGAAGTTCTTTCACGCAATAGTTCGCAGCTAGATTTGGAACGAGCCACAATGAATCACGCACGCAGAGGCGGAGGTATATATAATACGCATACGCGCCCAACTATAGTCGGTGCGGCGGGGCGGAATGAAAGCTTCGTCACGGAGCCGCAGTTGTGCTACTACCGCTTCTTCGGCGAGGAAATCGCGAGCTACAGCATCAGGTAGGCATGCAGGTTAGGCCCACACTGCACTGGAAGGAGGCATGCAGCGAGGGAGGTCTTTCTGGGAAGCCCAAGCTCGCCTTGTCAGCGGGCCTGCACGTACTGACGCGAGAGCAACGTTTCGCGAGAGACAGGGGGAGATGCGAACATGTACCTCGAGGCGCGGATCTTGCGATGCCTGCGCGCCTGACGGCGGGGAAGGAAAGAAAGGAAAATACGAAGGACTCGGCTCACAGTTTCGCTTGGTTTTCACTTCTTTCTCTCTCTCTCTTGCTCCGAAGCTCCCCTCCTAATGATACGTTGTGATCGCGCACGGAACGTGAAGGGTGTTCGAGGCTGGCGGACGCGTGCTGGGGCGAACGGCAGACGCGGCGGACGGAATTCGCTCGGGGCGACGCCATCGTCGCGGAACAAACTCCCCGCTGGTGTCTATACGGCGAGCCTGCTGTTGCTGCTGCTGCTGCTGCAGCGGTGGTGGTGGTCCCTTCGTTCCGTACTTGTTGTCGCTCTCTTTTCCCTCTCTCGAGCCTGCACTTACGAGAGCTCTTTTCCAACGAGTTATTCGTGCACGCCACTGCGTGTAGAGTCCCTTCTTTCAGTCTTATAAATGGTACGGTATAGGGTTTATGGTTTCGACCAATGAAGGAGTGGGCAGGACTGAGGTGGTGGCGCTCTCGCGGAGAGGTCGAGGTTCTCGGCTTTTTCTCCAGCAGTGCGTATACGCGCGACCGTACAAAAGCGCGAAACACAAGCGCGTGGAAACCACTCGATTCGCCGCAAACGACTGGCATGCCCAGTAAGACCGTCCAGCCAGCTTTCAAACAATCTTCTAACACGCTCCCCAACAGCCACCTTTCCGCCGCTTGGCCTGACGGATCGGAATGCGCGCGACGCGTTAGCGAAACTCTACTACGTTTGCGATGCCACTGCGCTATTATACCTGCGCTGTCATGTTTGATCGAGCAGAACGCGCGCTGCAGCCCGTCAAGGGGCGAACGAGAAGAATGCCAGGCCGGATGACGCACAGAACGTCGTCTTCCGTGCGCTACGACGCGGAGGCGGTGCGTCGACCACCACGTGACGTCGTATACCCCTCAATGACGCCCCGCATCGGAGAGAAGAAGAATTGGGGAGCGCAGAGCCGATGCGGAGGCGTTTTGCCCGGCCCGCGTCCGATACGACCGGAGCTTGCAGCGGACAACGTCGGCGGACCTAACTACGCCAGCGCCGTGGGTGGCAAGGCCGGGCATGAGTGGTGTGTGACGTGCGCTCGGAGAAGAAATTGGCGCGCGCCCGCCCAGCATGGTTCTTCCCGCCTGACCAAATCGCGGGTAGTTAAGAGAAGCTGACCTGTGTGGGAAAGGGGGACGGTGATGTCTTGCGTGCATCATGACCCCTTCGGTTTCTCGCGGTCAGAGGTGTGCATTGTTTGCCGGTTATGCACGACTCGGAAAGAAAGAGCGCTTTGGTGCTCGCTCACGCGTTGCTCGTGAAGGATCAGGCGTGCCTGGCCTGGCTGAGAAACATAAACGACGAAGTGATCACGTTTGAGTAAGATAATTCGAATTTATTTCAAACCGCAATGATATTCTCTTCAGTCACACAAAAATTGTGGCTGCCCCCAAATACATAATAGTCGCATAATTTTATTTCCAGGCTTTGCAGACGCCATTGTAAGTTACGTCAGGGCGGCCGGATGATGCTTGACAAGTTCAGAGGTAATAATGTATCGAGTTACTCTATAATTATTGAAATCGCTTTTTTTTATAAAGTAAACTGACTGGCTCGAAGCACGTGAACCAACATATGCTTGGCTGCATCTTTAAGATAAAAAAGAAATATTGCGGATGTCATGCTTTGTGGGAGTCGGCTTAGGCGAAGCTTTTGTAGGTGTTGGTGAGAAACACTGCTCTGAGCCACCGTTCCCAACTACAGAGCACCCAACCAAAGTGCCGTCCGATTCGCCTGCACGACTCTGAACAAGTTCACGGCGGTGCACGAGAAGTTAGGAAATTGTGTAGCTTCATTTCTGTGGTGCAGGCACAAGGTGACACTCGAAACGAGTACCGAGGTGCAGACGCGGTGCAGACGTTATGTTTTGGCCAACTAATGTGCATCGAGTACGCAAGTTTGATGGTTTCTAAGTGCAGGTATGATCGGCTTCTGAAGCGTAAGTGCACCCCACCGCTTACGTAAATACATATACGTAAGCGGGCTTTTAACGGCGCTTGCGCCCGTGTGCTGCGTCGTCTGCTGCTTTGCACCTGCACGTCTGCACCAAATCGCTACGGAAAGTAAAGAGAGTGCAGCACAATCGCTAACTAGTCCTGCATCGTTCCTGCACCTTTTGAAACGAACGGCGTGGTTCAGCGGGCGCCATCGCTGTACCGCTGTGCCGCTGAACGTGTATAGGGCGCAGCACCTCGTGAACTGGTTCAGGTGGTCCTGGCGAAGCGAACAGACCTCAAGTTGGACACATTTTCAATGAGGAACGTCTCACTCAACGTGAACTTGTGACCATACAACATGAGGATCCCACGCATGAGCACGAGGGAATAACGACATACGCCACGACGACCATGAAGTGACGACACAGCTGCGACGACGACACCACGACGACAACTGGATGATGACCCAGCAGTGACGGCGAAGGAACGACGACGAACGCATAATAATTGCATGATGACGCCAGCATGATCGGGCGTTGGATTGACGATAGCAGCATGGTGCCGACTGCATCCATGACGACGACGGAGTTACGACATTGCATGATGACTGCATGACAACGATAGAATAAGGAGGACAAATTGAAGATGACGAAATGATTTTAAAATTATGGGGCTTTACGAGCCAAAACCACTCTCTGATTATGAGGCATGCCGTAGGGGAGGACTCCGGAAATTGTGACCACCTGAGGTTCTTTAACGTGCACCTAAATCTAAGTACACTTGCGTTTTCGCATTTCGCCTCCATCGAAGTGCGGCCGCCGTGGCCGGGATTCGATCCCGCGACCTCGTGCTCAGCAGCCCAACACCATAGCCACTGAGCAACCACTTCGGGTGACGAAATGATTAAATGATAAAGCAACGAAGGAATGACGATGATGACGGCATAATGACAGTGGAATGATGTCGATGGATTGACGACGACTGTTCTGGTTACCGCGTGCACGTGCATAAGGAGCAAGAAAGGTAGCAACATGTTGCTTCTTTCGCTTTATATGTCGTACCAATGGTCGCTTTCTCTTATACGAGTATATATGCGTTGTACGAGTATATACAAGACCTCATAGTAGGAGACAGTTCAATTTTCTCTTGGTGGTGTAACCTTCCTTCGTGTTATTGTCGCATACTTGTCTCTCACTAATACTGCTTCACTTTCCGGCGAAACTGCAGCCTCTCTCTCTTTTTTGTTCTGCGAGTCCGAGTATAAGCGCTGCTGCGCAAGACGCGGCTGTCGATTATAATTTCCAGTGAATCCGGCTTGGCCTCATTTCGGTTACTGAGTGAATTATACAGTGTTCGTCAACTACCATGCATGAAGACTTTAAAAAATATCAGCTGCGTTACTCGAAGAAAACCAGGTGCATATTGTTTCCAATACAGTGGAGTAGCCGCCAGTAATCCTTTCGTTACTGACATTTGATTCGGTAATTGCAATTGATTATCTAACTCGAGAAGTACTGTCCTAATTTCCGAAGTGTCCGTGAGGCATTTGTAGGCACCCCAGAATCACATGTAGCTGCGGAGTTTTCAGCGAACTACTCATTGATATCATCACCTTGATAATGGTGCGGAAGGAGCACCAGCTCAGCGTCTCCGAACCAATTCTTTCCCCTCATTTCTGCGTCACACTTATTATCCGTCTGTTAACGCCGACTGACCACATTGATAACAAAAGCCCCTTGATAACGCAGCCGAAGCGCCGCTCTGACCATGCACGAAATGCGAAAGTCAATGTAATAAGCATATAATGTTTAAAAATCCCGCCATTGCTCGCACCGCATCAGAAGAGTGCGCGCGAAGCTATATTTCTCGCCAGAAACTTGCTTCGTACCAAAGCCAAATTAAAGCGACCGTTTTATTTTTCATGAAAGTGCATATGCGCTGCTAAAACAGGTTTGTGTCAAAAAGTAAAAGCGAAATAAACAGACCGGTAGCGAACAACGTGTAGAGAAAAGGCAAAATCGATGCGTTCAATATGCCACTTCTAAATGAGCCGAGCTGGCAATCAGGATGTCTGCACAAAAACAAAAAAAAAACACGTCAGATTTCAGTGTGCCCTTATTATCTATGAATTAGGAAGCTGCGTTGAACACCAGCCTAGAGGACGTGTTCGAACAGGTCTCCTATATTGCAGCTCCAGAGTACTGTGTCCGTTTTATCACTTCAGTGGCTTTCTTGATGACCGACGCCGGAATTCCACGGCAGACGTCCGTTACCCTTCCCTTGAACTAATCTGACGTCCGTCTCGATAATGTAAGCACGATCTTTCACAAAACCCCAAAGCAAGAAACCGAGTGCAGGGAGGCCAGGTGACCAAGCCGGCCAATTTACAGGCCTGTGCCTTCCCATCTACTGCGCATAAAAATTTGCATCCGGTCAGCTACGTGGTCGGCTGCTGCTGTGTGCGAGTGTCCCATCTTACTGGTACCCCAGAAGTGGAATACGTGACAGCGGGACTTCGCTGAGAAGCTCATCCACCACTTATTCAAGGATTTCGTTCACGTAACGCTGTCCAGTTCAGTGTGTGATAGAAGAAGATGGGACCGATTATAGCACCGGAGTAAATTCCGAACCACACATTGAGCGACTACTGGTACTGGTGTCGCGATTGCGCTTTGCCCAGTGTATACATTGGAGTCCCTCCAATAGCGTGCATTATGCAAATTTACTGAGGCGTTTTGCGAAAATTGGCTTCATCTGCGCATATGATGTTGCTCAAAAAGTCTGATGACTTATCGGCTTTTGTGAGGACCCGATTCGAGAAATCTATAGACGATTCTACAGGTCTATATCTTCTAAGCATCGGTGCTGGTTAAGGTGGTACGGGTGAAAGGCCGTCATTTAGAATCCTCCAAACTGATGACCTGGGAATGGGTACCTAGGTGGCCAAGTCCCGCACGCTAGCATAAGGGTTTGAAGCCATAAATGCTAGAAGATTCGTGCGTATACGCTAGGACTTCAAGATGGAGTCTACCGCCGCTCTTTCTTGAAGCTGCCTGTTTGTCTCAGGTTCTCATAATTTCTCATGATAGTCGATGCGTTTGGCCTACCGCCACACCTCCATGACGGATACATATATTTGCGGCCTTCCTTTTATTGCCATTTGCAGATCCGAAAGCAAAGATCATGTTTACCTTCTGCTCATGGCGACTGGGACGAAACAAAATGCACCTTTACACCTTTCCTCTGATTCGCTTTTGTGGTGATAGCATTTGTGGCAAAAAAAAAAAAAAAAACATCCGCGCACTTTATTTACGCTAAGACAACAGCTATCACAGCTTGTTTCCAACTAACACCAAACTCGACGTGTTACTTCAGCCGGGGCGCGGCATATAAGGCACTAGCTCGATCACGATCTGCTTCTTTATTTCGTTCTGGCTAACTAAGAGGGAGCCTGTTCGAGGGCGCTGCTTTATGATCCGGGTGGGAGCGCAGTCACGTGGTATTCTCCATATTTCGCGGGGTTTATTTATCAGTCGGAAAAAAATTAATACGCAATTAGTACGTCGCTGAATATACTGCACTTAGATGTCCCTTGGCTGCGCGTTCACATGCCTCATTTACACTTTGGTAATTAGGATAGCACGTCTCGAGTTAGATGATTAATTACAATTACCTAATTAAATCTCAGTAACGAAAAATTTACTGACAGCTACTTCACTGTACTGTAAAAGGTTTTCTTCGAGTAACCCCTTGCTCTTCTTTTAAATCTTGGTGCGTGATAGTTAATCGGGACACCCTGCATATATTTGTGACCTTTGCATGCAGCTGACGATGTTTCCATCCCTAATAAATGTCGTAAATTATTAGAAATGTTTTTTTATGAGTAGTTAGCATTGCTTACTTGAAAGAGAAGCAATACTGAGACACACAATATTCACGGGTGTTTCACACACCACTGATAAAAGACTCTGCCGAAGCGATCACTGAAGTCTATAGGGTTTTTTCATGGTCGAAAAAGCACGCAAAGCAATTTGAACGTGATGAACATACAGCGACGTATTCATTCTCTAGTCATAGGCTATCCATACCTTTAAAAATAATATTTAATTGGCTACCTCCATCTCTTTCAAAAATATAATAAACTTTGTCTTGTGCGTATATTTAAATATATTGTGTATCTGCTTGGTGTTTAGAGTGGATATTTAAAACAATGTTGAAGTCAGAAAATACGGATGAAGCAGCCGCCGCTTATGCTACTAATGTACTTGTCATCCTACTGTCAGGATTTGAAGAAATAAGGCGAAATTATGAGTTAAAAGCCGTGCTCGTCTGCGCCAACAATGATGCAGTAAGCTATCAGTCCCAGTAAAATTACAAGTGAAAAGGTAGAGGAAAGTCAAAAGAAACCTCAAAGGATGTGGGTGAGAAATCTCTGGTAATGACACCTTAGGTGTGTGTGCGGGGGGGGAGGGGCAGCCGGCATCGCCTGGGAGGGGGCTCAGCGCCCCTAGAAAAACACCGGAGGGGGCTCGGACCCCAGAGCCCCACGTAGTCGGGGCCTATGTATGTATGTATGTATGTATGTATGTATGTATGTATGTATGTATGTATGTATGCGTGTATGCGTGTATGCATGTATGCATGTATGCATGTATGTATGCATGTATGCATGTATGTATGTATGTATGTATGTATGTATGTATGTATGTATGTATGTATGTATGTATGTATGTATGCATGCATGCATGTATGTATGTATGTATGTATGTATGTATGTATGTATGTATGTATGCATGTATGTATGTATGTATGTATGTATGTATGTATGTATGTATGTATGTATGTATGTATGTATGTATGTATGTATGTATGTATGTATGTATGTATGTATGTATGTATGTGCACATATGCAACTGTATGACACATTCGTGCCTGCGCGGTCGTGCGCGTGGACCTTCGCCAGGCATGCCGGGACGACACGAACGCGCGGGCGTCCACTGGCAGCTTGGAGGTTCGTTTTGACTCGCGCGTCAATGGCATCCGGGTCGTCAGGAACAGAAGGCCTTATCTCCGCAGATTGCGCACGGGGTCACTAGTCTGCGCGGCGTCAGCAACAGCAGCGGCCCGGCATTCGCTCCCCTTTTCTCCCCGACCCCAATTCCCTTAACTTTCCCTAGGCCTCGCACCTACATGGCACAGAGACGCGTGTCGGCAACAGCTTGTCCACTCCGCACGCCATAAAGCGAGGCCCGCGCATGCAGTGTCGAATTTTGGCACGCCGGGGGGACGACAGGCACGTGTGGTGCCGTCCCGCTTCCCGTTGTATATCGCTTTGGTGACGCGGGTGTGCACACGCACAGGTTATACACACGCCGTTTGACATCGCGCGTTGCGTGTGAGAAACGCGAGCGCCGCAGAAACGCGGTGCTTGTATATATGTGTAGGCTCGGGCCAGTGTGTTTGCTCGGGCTCATTTGTGTTCGTTGCCTGCAGGCCGCTTGGTTTACGAGCCGCGTTCGTCCTCTCTGCGTATCCCTCGGGGTCGTGGCAATCTGGCAAGAGTAAATGTCGAAATTACGGCGCCATAGTTGCAGACGGGGCCATCCAGCTGAAGCTTAACGAAGACAACTCATATGTGGGACACGCAATTTTTTTTTTTTTCTGCAGGAGCAGTTGAAAGCTCCAAGCTGAATTTGCTGCGGCTGTCCGTCCTTCTTTTCACTGTATCGTGTTCAGTCCGTCTCTTCATCCTCAGCAACACTCTTGCCATGTGGCGAAGAGAAACGAAACTTTGGCCACCGTAGCGAATGGAACTTGCGCAGCCTTGGTACGTGGTGATCTTGTTCAGGATTTGTGCACAGCGCGGACTCTGAGAACAATGGCTCGTGTTCACGTATTTCGTGTGTCGCAGCGGGCTGTGCTGTAGTGGATGAAGACTGCGCTTTGTGCATCGCAGTTGTGATGCATAGTTCTGGAGATGATGGTGGTGGTGCCTTCGGTTTGAACCCGCAGCTCTCACTCTATAAGAGCTAAGAGCCAGGGAAATCACTAAAAACCTGCCAATGTTTAATTAATTATTAATTAATTAATTACGGCTCCGTGCTGCAGTACGGCAGATTCAAAATTTCATTTTTAAGACTTGTTCCGCCCCGCCGGTCTTCCGTGGTATCTGGTGGTGGTGGTGGTGGTGGTGGTGGTGATGTTGAAGCAGGCGGGGTTAGCCTGGCATACATAGCCGGCAATTGTTCCGCCTGATCCTCCTTCAAGTTGAGATCAGGGATGTGTCACCAGGTGTCGATGAGCCCCGTGTCTCGCAGGAAGGCTAACAGCAGGCGTTGCGCTCTCTTCCTGAATGCCGCGGGCCCTCCGGGGAAAGCGGTCTCACGTCCGTGGTATCTCCTTCCGTCAATGTTTGTGGGGTTCCAGCTGCTGAAGACTGATTCTTCCTCGCGTTGACAACTGGCCCAGTCCTGGTTATAACTCTCTTTGTAGTGGTGATTTCGACGGAATACTGTCCGGTCACGCAACATTATATTCTCTGAGTCGTAATTGTGAAGCAGGGCAATGACCATAGTCAACAAAAAATGACGGTTCGAGATCCGCAGGGAGACTGTGAACAAGGTATCGCTGCGAGTATCGAAACGTCGATCAGTTTTGACTATGCTCAGTGACGTGCTACATTTCTGACAGCTTTGTATAGAGCGACTGCATCGGAAAGGCGGCGGTGCCGGGTTCAATCACCCCCCCCCACCCCTCCCCCTCCATATCATGGCAAAATTTTGTTGACGTGCGATGAGCTTACTGCGAGTAACCTCTATTGGTACGATTTGTGTACATCATAACGCTAGTGCTTGGTAGATGCCAGCATTACATACCTATAACGTAGCCGAAGATGCATTTGATGGCGCCCGGTCAGAGCGCATCCATGCATTTCGCGCTCCCGCAATAAGCCCGCTGACACCGTGACATAAACGTGTACCGCCGTATTTGTGCATTATAACCCTCTCCAGCGTCATACGGTGCAAATATCGCCCGCAGTTCTCGAAGTCTGTAATGGACTCAGCGATACCTAGTCGAACATAGTTTGAACAGCGCCCGCTGTTCTTGACACGTGACAGTCTATAGCGTTTACCGAAAGCGTGACACGTGACTGTAGTACAAATACACGTCCACCGAGAAAGTACACGGCTGTCTGAAGATGGCTCTCCATTAAGCAGGGACTTTTAAAACTTGCATGAAACACCGCGGTCGTAATTTACAGGTACAGGATCACCGCAGTATTCCAGTTTAATGGCGCATGCGGGGATCGATCGACATAGTGTCGTCATAGACTGCATCGCTGCCTATCGAAGTCTGCGCAAGACCTCTGAGTGTGTCAATGGCACGGCTGCATGCAACTATTGCAGACGCAGGGCTCTAGTTAGGTTTGCTGTGCGGGCTTGTTGACGTGGTAACTTGGAATACTATAATGCTACACCACCAAGGCTAGGACACGAAAGAAGCGCATAGATGCACGTAAAAACGCAGACACTGCACGAACATAGAATGGCCCTCAGAGACATGACCGCCTTACGTGCGCGTTCTAGGGCTCCTTTTGTGTCAGCGTCTCGATTGCACTATATGCTTCTTATAGAATTCCCTAATTGCCTGTTGCGTTGCGATATGTCAGGAAAGAATTGATCTGGAAAAGGCAGGGAGGTTAACCGAGCGACAGCATCCCGTTTGTTAACATGTACACTGCAGGGAGGGTACATAAGGGGAGCTAGGAAGATTAACAGAAGGGTAGCACTGTGAGAGTTTCAGAGCTCCCGCCAACATGATCCAACGCGGAAGAACCGGCTGGAGAGTTAGTTGGTGCATAGATTCATTCCAAATTACCTATAGCCCGAAGCAGGTTTATGTACTTATATAGCCCATCGAAAACAAACCGCAGGGACGAGCGTTATTCACTCTGGAGCTGAACAAAAATTCTTTAAAAGTCAAGCAGTGGTACATGCGCAGGCGAAGACACGGGAAATAAAGCAGGCACAACATCGCAAGGTATACTGCATGCAACATTACTGGTATTGAAGACCAGCAAAGTAACCCGCAGGGTTGCCAGCTTCTTCGTGGTGGATTTGAATTTAGGTTCTATATACACGTTGTGGCGGCGGGCTTGTTCGTCCTGTCCGCTTTGGGCATGAGTGCTTAATACTAATACTACCGATTCAAGTCAATGCGATAACGTCGCGGAGGTCTCGTGCATCTTTCACAACGGCGTGTTGAGTTCACTTCGCACTGCCTAATTTTCAATCAGACAGCGCATGCAGACGAGGCCTACTTGCGAGCAATATTATTATGACCCCCAAAATAGAAGATTTATGAGAGGTTTTCTGCGTACGAGTGACGGCTGGCTACTCCAGCCGAGCAAAAAAAAAAAAAAAAAAGAAAAGTGACGACACTCCAGATTTGCTTCTTAATTAAATGCTATAAAATTTTACTGACCACGGAATAGAAAGAAAGAACGCTCATTTCTTTTTTTTTTTTTCTCCCACCTTCTCATACATGCAATATTTTGCCTGTTGTCATTTCAACTTTTTCAGTAACGCGTTAAAGAAATATGCCTGGTTCAAAGAACAGCTGTTTCAGGAATTTAGTCGAGAAGTTGATTATTTCAAGTATACAACTCAGGGACACGCGCAGCACAATAGCGGCGCAAAGGCGGGTCACCCCGAGAATAATTTAGCGCACCCGAGCTGTGGATGAACAAATGCGGCGGGCGCTTAGAGCCCTAGGCGTCCTTTGGTATAACGACGTGTCGAACGCGCGGGATGACTCGGCGGCTTCGCGCGAGCAAATCGCATTACGCGGACGAAACCCCAAACCTCGTCGCGACCTACGCTCGTATGCGGTTAAACTTATCTGGCTGCCTCCGTTCGCGTATATAGGGTGTCCTCCACGCAATCCGACTCACCAGTTCCGTGCGGTCAGGAGTTAAATTTTATCGCATAAAGTGCGATAACGCAGAGTAATTTAAGTCATATATAACGTCCCAGCGTACTTTGCTTCTCTCTCTTTTTTTTTTAGATACATAAGTAGAGGAGCTCTCACCGTGTGCTAACGGCAGATACTATTTTTCACGATGCTCGAATCACTGGTCCTGCAGTCAAAGGTTTCTTTGTCATATGGTACGCTCGCTTGGGCAAATTACCTACCGCTTTTTTTCCATGTAACTCCATTACATGCAATTCAATTCGATGTAACTCCGCACTGATGACAAAGCTTACTAATTCGAATAACATGTGCACTTTTCGTGTGACAGGGTTGGTAGTTCATTACCATTACACGCGCATAATGCTACAAGGACATTTAGTAGCACAATTCATACTAAGACCACCTTATACGAAGTCGATTTCTGCAAGCGTATGAAACTGGCAGCGCTTCTGTCACCCTTGTAAAAGTGCCATCACTCTCATATCCAATAAAATCGTATATAATATACGGAGCCATATACGTATGTATAATGCAAATTTTCTCTAGCAAACAATATATTAGCATGGTGTTTACTGAATACATTATTATTTCACTTAGCCACATGGATCAGGAGGCTGTAATTTATTGCTTGTAATAACGGGACGGAGTTTGGCGCTTATCTAAATAGAGGCGCATGATTGGCTTAATAAACACGTACAG
Source organism: Dermacentor variabilis (assembly GCF_050947875.1). Taxonomy (NCBI): domain Eukaryota; kingdom Metazoa; phylum Arthropoda; class Arachnida; order Ixodida; family Ixodidae; genus Dermacentor; species Dermacentor variabilis. Next base: position 106,460,408 of record NC_134570.1, read on the forward strand.
AATAGGACAGGATCGGGATGCTCATAGCGGCATGAATATTCTGCGTTGACCCGCACGCCTATAATTTTCTTGGGCAGTCGGGGCTGTAGATTGCTTTTAATAAACGATACAGCATACGACACACTCGCACATACTAGATTCAATATGATATATTCAATTGCACGTTATTAAATGGCACTGTTTCAGTACTCCACTCGACACAACCACGTCGCCCCGAATTACTCCACCATGTGCGGTCACTCAACCGTAACATGGTTGCGTGTAACCCAGGCGAGTGTGTTTGATCCAACGCAATCGGCAAGCCACAGCCATGCTGCAGCATCGGGGATCATCAGCGCTTCAGCGCGTTCCCTGGGGCTGTCGCTTCCAACCTCTTTTTTCCCACAGGCCAGAGACGAGCGAAACCTAGGAAGTCTCACGATCTCTCACACTTGCGGCCAACGTGTGCGCACACAAAGCGGTGACGCTTCGGCCGAGGGAAAGGGAAGGTGGAGGGGGAAGGCACAGCAGCGCACCGCCGAGCGGCTGCGGCCTTGGGGCGCGGCGGAAGGGCAAACAGTTGGCAACAACAGTTTCAATTGTGAACTCTGACCCCCACCCAAGCGATGGCCAACTAACCGTGTACGCGGCCGGGTCGACACCACGTGCCGCTCATTACGGCCCGCCGCCACCGCGGCGATGTGTCACCGCCACGGCTTCGGGCCCGCGACAAAGAGCAAACCCCCTTGTATGCGCGCGGACGGTCGGTTCGTTGCCCGTGCCAGAAGCAGCTCGAGCCGGCCTTTTACTGGCATTGGAGCCGACTGAGGGGGGGAGGGGGGTAGATAGGGAACATATAGAAGCAAAGGGGACAGTAGGGGAAGGTTAGGGAGACGGGGGGGGGGTTTCCGAAGAAAAATGAAAGCGGGTAGCCCTGTTAGCGTGCGGAATCGAGGGAACGACGGGAAAAATGCATCGGGATAAGGAGCCTGCGGTAACCTTCCTCGTGTGCCCGCAACATGGCACGCGGTTTCTTCTCCCGTTCGCTGCGCAGAGGTATGCGATTTTCAGGCACGACCTTTTTTGTTATCTTTTCAATGGGTATACCCTTATTAATTCTGAGGCGACGTGGGAAGACTGGAGAGCGAGGAGAGGAAACGTTGCCTTATAAGTACTTTTGTACGCGTGCTCGCGTGTAAAATTTTTTGAGGATAGCATATATATGGATGCCCGTAATACACATAGATAGTATACGTGATGAGAAGCAGGGGCATTCTTTGCATGCAAACTGCATTGGATGGCCTCGCAATCTTGTTTCATGCCACTGCATACGCGTACGTTACACCAGAAAGGTGCTGTCGCTCTTCGAGTGCCAATTAGAAAAATTTTCTGTGAAATTATAATTGTAACTGTGTAAGAAATGAGAGAGGTCAATATATAACAATCAAAATTAAAAGAATAATGAAAAAAGTGTTAAACGGTTACGATACTCCCTAATGCGAAATCTGAGCACAGTTCAAAAATGTTTTCACTTCGTGATACATTGAGGGAAAGAATTTGAGACCGAAATCACCGCACCAACTGGCAGTGAGCCAGTGCCGTCAGCGTCTTCGGAGAGGGAGGGGCAGTATGGGGAGGCCGGCACGATGAGCGCCATCGGAGCCAGCTGTGGAAGAAGACGACGACGTACGCGCGAGCAGTGACACGAGCGAGTTAGCGCGGTCGCGCGGAGGGTCGCCGACGCTCAACCCAGGATGGCAATACGACGTGGTCATTGTATCCTGTAATTTTTGTTTTGTGTATTGCTGTTCTTTGTCAAAGTCAGGCAATAAAGAAAACTTAAACATAGACGGGTGCCTATAAAAAATTGGAGGACGCTTAAGCTTCGCCTTCAAGAGTGGAACGCGACAGCGTTCCCGTCGACCCGCCAAGGGGTGTAAGACAATGGGCTACGGCGCAGCGACTACGCGCCCCGCATCGGACGCGGTGAGCGTCGAGCAACGCAGCGTTCGGCGCGACAACGAAATGTGCGCCTGAGCAAGCGACGCACGCCTGAGCCTTAGAAACAGCTCGTTTCTAAGGCAACACCGCGTTCACTAGAGGCGCTTTTGCACCGCTTTGAAGCATCGAACTCGTGGCTCAACCGCAGCCGTGGTCTAACGGTTAGGGCGTCCGACTCGGCTTCGGGAGGTGGTTCGTTCGAAACCACCGCCGGATACCCACCGGTAAAATTGGGCACAGGCGTACCCCGGCCAGGCGCCCGGCTTTACAGGGTGTGCGCCTGGGAGAGGCCTCGCAAACCCCGCTGCGCCCCTCCGCCCCTCGGGGCTGGATCGGCAAAACCCTGTTTCGAACAAAACCTCAGCCTGCAAAGGTGGTTCGTGTTACGTGGTTTTTCCACGGGTTCGAAAAAGTCACTGCGTCGCATTCGTGCGCGAGAGTTTCTCACAAAGCTTACAAAGCGCGTCGTCACTGACGTCTCACAAACCAGAAGATATCACCGCAAGTCTACAAGTCCTGAGCAGTTTCGCACTGTAATGGCTGAACGACAAGCAATGAAGAAAAAAAAAACTCGTGGCTCAGTGGTAACGTCTCCATCTCACACTCTGGAGACCCTGGTTCGATTCCCACCCAGCCCATCTTGCAAGTTGTCTTTTATTCATGAAGTGCCTGCTGGGATTTATCGCTCACGGCCAACGCCACCGACGCCGACACCGGCTTTTCTGCGACACGAGCTCCTTAACGCTTTCGCGTTAATAAGAGCTGCGCTCTACAACTGGCAGGTATTACCGAAAGTTGATTGTCTAAGTCTAGCGACAGCTGCGTCATGAGACCTGCTGTGACACCACATTTGTGCGTGACGACAAAGAGAAGACGACGATTGCATGGTAACCACGGCATAATCACGAGAAAACTACAATGATTGGAAGGCAACGAAGAATTCAGGACAAGGACATAGACGACAAAACGGCGACGATGGAGTGACAACGAAAGCATCATATGCGAGAACAGCATATTTCTCTCTCTCTCTCTCTCTCTCTCTCTCTCTATATATATATATATATATATATATATATATATATATATATATAGATATATAAAGGGGCGTACCTCGCTTGTTTCCGCCTGCGTTCCCCAGATGCTTTGGTCTTGGCGGCGTCAATGGTTACACCACCTGCAAGCCTATAGCGTGCCTTTTCGAGGACCGACATAGATTCCAAGCCAAAACGGAAAATTATGCAGGCGTAACTTTTGTGGTCTCATGAAGGAATACGGTTAAAAAGAACGGCTGGCACAATTACTGTCAAGATCCACAGCGCTAAGAGGATGATGCAAGCTATGCCCATTAACAGACGCACACTCACTGCACTGTTGATCAGAACCAGTCAAAATCAACGGGCCGCAGAGATAGCTTATGAATTATGGGCGCGAATAACTTTGGAGGAGGCGTGGGTGACAGTAAACAGGAAACGGATATCTGACGTTTATCCGAAATTGCGTACTGTAAGTCAACGTGTGACTATAGTGCGCACGTCTAAGTGTCCAACTGCTCGTCAAGCTTTGTCGAAGGAGCATCGTATTCGCTCGCGCACGCGCGCACGCACACACGCAAAACATACACAACAAGCTCGTGGCACGCAGGGGACACGCATCATGCGCACAACACGATGGCCACTGGCAGCGTAAGAAGACACCGGACGACGAGCCACGCCCAATGGTTGTGCTCCCATGAAAGCATCCGCCCCGGCATCACGCCGCAGCGCCGGCGGCACGAAATCCCGGTTATGAATTTGATCTCGCATTACATCTCGACGATTGCTCTCCGACCCGATGGCGCGTATCGAACACGGTGGCGGCGCGTGTCGGGCGGCTGCGACCGCGTGCGTCGGCCCGACCCGGGAGCGGTGCCAGCACGGACTCGAGATATGAGATGGTCCTTGTTGCGAGCAGGGCCTACGACTCCCAGCCCGCCGCATTCCCCATCCCATTCCCCTGACTCCCTAGAGGAGGGGTGCTTCCCCGCTGAACATCCGCCGCGTTATGTCTACAGCGAAGCCTAACTGCTGCATGACTTCGCAGAGGCGAGTGTATGGAGTGGAAATCGGAGTGCGGTGGTTTGGGATCGCGGGCTGGCGAGCCTCGGCAGGGATGCGCGGGTTTGCCATACTACGAACAAGGCGGGATAGCCGATCGAGAAACGAAACTTCGCGGCAGGTTGCAGTTGTTCCAAGCCGCCAGAGGATAGTTGAGGCCAGGACGAATCGGGCCGGTCTGTATGGATACAATTGGACGTTGGACTACAGGTCTACAAGATTCGGCAAAATTAGACCACGCATTGTATTTATGGTTGCCTCTTCGTCATATTTTTCAGTTGCATTTTCGCCGCACGGAGGTTTTACTCGAACACAGAGCGGCAACAATTCTTGCGTGTTAGCAGCCATATAAATACAAGGGGATAATTTTTAAGTTTTACGGAATTTTGAAAAAATCGCCTGTGGCATATAACATAATTCCTGTTCTTCAGCTGGATTATTCGAAGTGGTGGACAATACTAGCTCGACAAATCGAAGTACATGTTAATGACTTTAGGGCGCATAGTGAAATTTACAAATTGTAGCCGGGGAATTTGCAAGATTTGAAATCAATTTTTGGGATGACGCCAGTTTTGAGATATTGTTTTCCAAAATCTGGGATGAAATACATGGTTGTTACAGCTACTTTTGTGATTAAATGCAGAAAAGGACGTTTTGTTAAGTAAAGTAAAAAGAAGAACAGTTTATTTTTACGGCGAGTTTTATGGCGCATATCTCGAAACTGCTGTCATTCTAGAAATTTAATACAGGTGGAGATGCCTTGTAAACTCACTGGCTACAAATGATAAATTGTAATGTGTGCAGTAAAGTAATTAATTAATACGTTAATTAGTGAGTTTTCTTTCTGAATAAGTCTTTTTATTTGTCTTGGAAGTAAGGATCGCCTCTCTGAATAATCCAGTTCAAGGCCTTTAGTTATGTCAAATGCAACAGCCGCTTTAAATATTCCGTAAAACTTAAAAATGACCACCGCGTATATGGAATTACAGAGCACCTAATGCTAAGAGCCACAATACCAGTCGTCAGCAGTTTGGGATTTCTAATATTGAATTTCAAGCTTGCTTAACGTGCAGACTTCGATTGCACCCCGATCTACAGGCCCGTATCTTTGCCATGGATAAGACAATACGCTTGGTATTATCAGTATCATTGAGGAAAAAAAAATGCAGTGGGCACTACCCGCAGTCCAGATACCACGCCGACAGGGCTCCAGCTTACCATGCACCAACGCTGATAGCCATGTACTTGATGACAGAGTTATACTCTCCTGAATATTTCATTCCACAGTTTATACAGGAAGTCAATACGAATTTTTGTATAAAGTCTAAGTTGCTGATAGACAGCCCTTCACATGCAAGCGATTTCGGGCCAGAAACGGTGAGGCGTCGGTCGCGTGAGCAAGCCTCCTTTCCTAATACCACTTTTCCATGCGGCGCGCGCCGCTGCGGTCACGATCAAAACATATGGAAAAATTTGTGAGCGGCGAGAGCGGCAACCAATGGCGGAGCGCCTTGAGCGGTGATGTTAAGACCACGTGGAAAACTCGCCCGCTCGAACAGACGGTTCTAGCAGACGACATTTGCAGCAGACAACGTCCGGTGCCAGTTTGCATGATATGTCGAGCGGCCTTCAACGAGCTGTTCATTACTCAAGTTCTGCAGTGTCCATTTGTTCGGGATCTAAAATGAAGGAATTTAGAAACAATCAGGAGGATTCTTTGGGAAGAAATTGTGGACTGAAGTCGAAGGCACCCGTCGTCGCAAGTGACGCGTACTTCCATAAAGTAAAAGTCGGCGTCGCTCGAATCGGCCATGTCCGTTGGTGCCTCGGAAGTGCCGGTTGTTCCGATGGGTCGTTCTCGAGTTGCATCCCATGGAGCCAAATTACCGTACGCGCTGTATTCTAATTTATGCCTCTTCTTTCTACCCGCATAGTGACCCATATGGGTCCGGACAGACGAGACGAAACAGCAGTTCATATTTTTCGTTCGCGGTGCATGTAGATGTATTTTTTCTTCTTTACAACTGCGAGCTAGCGCGTTCATAGTTTTGTTTGTTCTTGTTTCCTCAGCTAAAATGTCATGTACCCCAAGCTCTACAAGGGCCGCCGCCTTTCTACTCGGATGCCTAGAGGCGAAAAGGGACGCGAGCGTCTTTGAAAGCCGTCTACAGGCCTCTTGCATCCTGGTGGCCGAGAGGGCGCCCGAACGCCTTGCGGCATTCGAAAACAAGAGCCGTTGGCAGACGAGCACGTGCTTCAAGCCCAAATCGCGGAAATACGAACCAACCCATTCCTTCGCTTGCATATGACTAATTCTGTGTGCGTGTACTTAGCAAGACTTTTGAGCTGTTGCTTACGAAGAGCTGAAAGAGAAATAAATGGGAATAAGAAGCTTGTATTATCAGTTCAACACTCACTATTTTTTTTATTTCCTGCGAGGTTTGCAAGCGTTAAAGTGGAGCACGAATTCGATGCACCGATGAAACCCGCAGCTCAAGCGCGCCAAAACGTGGAATTGTGGAGCAAGGCACCAATTGCAATGTATGCTCACTGACCTGGAGAGGCAAAGCAGAAGCGTGGGTCTAAAGATTAATCTGCAGAAAACTAAGGTAATGTTTAACAATCTCGGAAGAGAACAGCAGGTTACGACAGGTAGCGAGGCATTGGAAGTGGTAAGGGAATACACCTACTTAGGACAGGTAGTGACTGCGGATACGGATCATGAGACTGAAATAATCAGAAGAATAAGAATGGGCTGGGGTGCGTTTGGCAGGCATTCTCAGATCATGAACAGCAGGTTGCCAATATCCCTCAAGAGAAAAGTGTATAACAGCTGTGTCTTACCAGTACTCACGTACGGGGCAGAAACCTGGAGGCTTACGAAAAGGGTTCTACTCAAATTGAGGACGACGCAACGAGCTATGGAAAGAAGAATGATGGGTGTAACGTCAAGGGATAAGAAAAGAGCAGATTGGATGAGGGAACAAACGAGAGTCAATGACGTCTTAGTTGAAATCAAGAAAAAGAAATGGGGGCATGGGCAGGACATGTAATGAGGAGGGAAGATAACCGATGGTCATTAAGGGTTACGTACTGGATTCCAAGGGAAGGGAAGCGTAGCAGGGTGCGGCAGAAAGTTAGGTGGGCGGATGAGATTAAGTTTGCAGGGACAACATGGCTACAATTAGTACATGACCGGGGTAGTTGGAGAAGTATGGGAGAGGCCTTTGCCCTGCAGTGGACGTAACGAGGCTGATGATTATGATGATGATTATCATGATGATGATGATGATGATGATGATGATGATAACCATACAGGTTTTATTTGTAGTCTTCCCGTGAGCGCCCAATGCGAGGCGTTCCACTGACCTTTGGTTGCCATCGAGTGCTGGTTGTACCCCTGATTTCAAGCAAATAACCGCATTTGCAAATGTAAGTCCTGGAACTCTTAGACCTTTCCACATACCCGGGAGCATCTCGTACCTACTGTATCCCCATGGCGTTCTGTGTTTCATTACGGCCGCATTTCTCTTCCCCTTTGATCTTACTTTTTTCCTGTGTTTCCGTATATCTATTGCTTTTGTTTATCCCTATACCAAGGTATTCATATTCTTTTATCCAAGGTATTTCCTGGCCCTGAAATGACACTGTCTGCTCACTGTTTTCATTTGAATACCATAACACCCGATTTCTAACGCCAAATTTCAGACCTAAATTCTCACTGAATTCCCTGTCCAGAGATAATAGCCAGATGTTGCATATCGCTTTGCTTGTTAGCTAGCCATGCAATTTCGTCCGCATAAAACGAACCTGGAAGCTGCTGCTCTGCTACTCTACACCCGCCCGTTTGTACGAGAGATTAAACCCGATATTACTTCCCTCTAGCGCCTGTTCCATTCCCACCATGTGCATCTGAACAGCCGTGGGGACAAAGGGAACCCCTGCCTTGTTGATATCAACTTTCTGGTCGCTCCTGATCCCTTCCCAATCAACGCAAGCGGTATTTTCTAGGCAAATCTCTCTCAAAAACTGTATGCAGTCATCGCCTAAGCCTTCGCGTTCTAAATACTAGTGCACGAAGCGGCATGCCCGCTTACAAAGCGAACTACACGACCGCTGCCAGTCAGAGCCGAAATAAACAACGCCCGCGTACAGAAACTCACAAAATGTTCGAGAACACTGCGGCGGTTGCAGCGGGCTCGGCGACTTCCGGGTTGGTTGAGGCTTGATGGCATTCGTTGGCGGTGTTCGACATGGCTCCACTTCCTCATTAGTGCGGCGCGTTATTACCAGGCACAAGTTGCGCGCTGACCCATGATTCCCGCATCCGCGGTGACCAATTGTGGAGCACATGGGAGCGAGACAACGAGATATTGCTCTGGCACCGCCACCTCAAACTCAACTGATCTTTTATTTCTTCGGCACCCAGCCAACTGAGCTCCCACGCCGCTCGCCTGACCCCGTGTTCTTTCCTAGGGTGATCACGTCGATGCCGCTGACGCTTGAGTTCATTTCTTTGTTTCTTACCTTTTTTGTTCTTGCTGCCGCTGCTACCACCAACCCTACCTTTAATGCGTACGGCATTCTTTGACGAGTACCCCAGAAATTTTGGTAGCAAAATCATGCATGATCGTGTCTGTATATAACGAAAAGAATTCACGGACGATTACGATCCTCCATAATTCGAATTTTGAGCGCGGCTATTTATGTGTTTTGAATTCGCGACATATAGTGGCAAAGAATTCTGTACGACAGGGTCCTCTCGGCGGCAGCGCTGAGCCTCTGCTCAAGCAGCTCTTTTAGCAGCAGCGGCAGGCGAAGCATTTGCACCGGTTGCGCCGCTCATTGTTCAGAAAGAAAACGCGAACACGGGAACACGTGGCTCGCCCGGAGCGATTTCTGTAGCGGCGGCGGCGCAAGCGAAGTAGCGCATGCGCAGTGGATCCGCAGCCCTCAACAGCGCTTTTTTCCATATATGGTATCTGTGGACGCACACGCCGGATGTGTGGCCGCCGCCCTTGAGCACGTCTCGTGCGGCACTTCGATTTCCCCCTCACCCTTTCGCCATACTCTCCTCCGCTTTCCTCCTCCACAATCACCCTGTCTCTCTCTCTCCTCCACCGCTTTCCGCCTCATGGTTCCACTGCACCCTCCTCCTCGCTCTCCTCCTCGCGCTCTCTTCGTTAACGCCGCCTTTCATTCCATGCTGCGCTCGCGTTCGCTTCTTCATCCTTCGCTGCCGTCGTTCGCTCGGTTACATATAGGGACGCCGATGCCGACGTTCAATGTAGGAGCCGGTTGTGCCGCTAGTGATATACAGTGTTGATTGCGGGAAGCGCCTGTGAGCCGCGGGCTTCAGTGGTCTTCAAGAGTACGGGAGCTTAGTTGGCAGGGTACCGAAAAAATAAAAATTTGGAGGAAGCTTAGATAGGAGTCACAGATCCCTGACTGTTTTTCACGCTTCCCGGCAATTGCAGCTTACGTAACCGCAATGTTTACCGGGAAACGCTGGAGGTGAACGCTATGCACGAAGGAGAGCTTTCTGGTGGAAACGCTGCCTCTTGCGAGGCCGCGATGCGGTTACGGTGGAAGGATGGATGGATGCTTTTATCTTTGGAATGTGAATTTGGGATGCGCCACCAAGCTCCTGTTATTATACTGTGCAATGTCCTACCTATGTAAAAAGAAAAAAAGAAAACCACGAGTAATTCCCATAACCAAACTTTCTGAACCCCTATTGTGAACTTTACCCTTGTACGCCTCCGTTGTTTGTCGTTTCTCTACCTTCCTTCCACCAATACTCTGATCGCCGCTTACTGTGGACATGTTTACTTTCCCAAGCTCTCGCTAAACCTGAGGGTTTCAACGAGGCCAGATGTGTCTAAATCGACCACGGGGCAGATATCTTCACATTCTAATAAAACGAGCTGCATCGTTTCCCTAGCTTTACCGCAACCAAGCACATGCTTCTTCGTCCTTCTTATATCCCGCTTTATAAGTGCGTGTTCTAAGGCGTCCTGATCTTGCTTCGAGAAGCAATGAGCATTCCTTTGAACTATCATAAACTGTTTCTTTCCAGATTTCGCTTTTTGTTCTTTAGTAATTACTCATAGCAGGTTCCCATTCCATTGCCGCAACCAATCAGATTATTTTAGCCTCTCTGACTTTCCGTTTGACGTTCTTTGTTGCGGCGGAGGCGGAGTCGATGCAGCAGAGGCGAGAGCCATCTAGAGGTGTTGCAAGTAACGGGGCGCGCCACTCCATGGCCTCCGAGGTTTGCACGCGCAGGCGCTCAAATCTCTTACGCCATGGCCGGTCTACGCATGAGAGAAACACTGGAAAGTGGTTTGTGTTTGAGTTTCCACGAAACAGAATTATATTTTCTCGTATATTTAAATTACAGGCCGAAGATATCATGTCTGCAGGTTGTGTGTAAATTGTACTAAACGATTTTTCTGACGTATTTTACTTTGAGAAATTCAAATATTGAGTAACTTCTTTGCAATAGACAGGGGGAATGCCTGGTTAGGTGTGCCTACTTTGGTTTGCATGGTTCGAATTGATTTCTGCCGTAACGATGGTCGACGCTGGACGCCCATGCCGAATTTTCTGTGACACGAGGCCCTTAAAGGGAAGCTGAAACGGTTTTCAATTTCCATGAATTGCTGGGATTGGGAATAACAGACCTAATAATTTACGGTTCCGAATTTTTTTCTTCGTTTTGTTAATATAAGGGGCGGAAATCGCTTTCTAAATCACCCCCGCGGACACGCCCCCATCGCTTCACGGAGCGCCGGGTGAGGTGGTTGCCAGAGGAGAGAACCGGCGAGAGTGATGTCATTCGTGGTGACCGAGCTGCCGGACCGGCGTGCTGGCATGTACTGGCATGCCTCTTTCCGTCCTGCGCTTTACTGAACGACGCTACGAGAGATTTGCCGCCGCCGCCGCTCATTTTCTTTTCTTTTGCGATTTTCGTAAAATGTTCTTTCGTGAAGCTGCCCGTCGCGACAGGTTCACGTGCATGCTCACGCGAGCAAACGCCGCTGGCACGCTGCGAAGCACAGACGGAAACGCGCGCAGTAATAAATTTTGGTGACCGGACTTCGTGCGTAGCTTCCACAGCGTTGCACCTGAAGTATGAAATGGAGTGTAGGCGTGCCTAGTGACATTCTACGTACGGTTGCAGTTATCGTGTTTACCACACGGCGGTGCTAAAACTGCCTAATATCTTTATGTCAACACTAGCATGGAGCACGCATACCGATTCTTGATGGAGCCACAATCGCAAAGTCGTCGAACCATAGTATGAATATTGCACATATAATACCTCTGGCCATCTCTGGATGTGTATGATAAGCAACTTCCGTGACTGTACCTGGCAGCACTGCATGTGCGCGCTTTGAAACGCGGCACTTAAGTTCGCGATCGTGTATCAACACTCAAAAAACCACGGGACTTTAGACAAGCAGCGGCAAGGTGCTTGACATCGCGGAATTGCACCCGTGTTTACAATCTAATGAGAAGTTAGTGCTTCGGCATTCTTCCAGCAGCAAGTTCCCAGTGACACTTTAGCGCATTTTTTCTCCCGTCATTGGAACGTGCAGCTACATGAAAGAAAAAAACATACGTACCATCTAAGATTTCCAACGCGCGAGAAGGTGCACAAATAGCTCTCGCTGTTGGCACACTCAACATCGTCGTTGCCGCCGTTACCGCCATTGCCGCCATCGTTTTCCGTATCGGCTGTCGGTTCGAACATGTACGGCGAAAATACAAGCTGTCCGAGACAGCGAGAACGTTCCATAATGCTTACAACTCAGCTATGAAGCCAGAACAGAACAGCGGGCTACGCTCTGAAACGGCGGCATGCGGCAGTGCCGACCGGCGATGATGATGATGATGATGATAGCAACTTTATTGTACCGCCGGATAAGGAGGCCCCTACTCCCCGTCCCCGGCACACAGGCCTTGGGGACGGGGGCCGGAACCTCCGCGATTAGAAGCAAGCAAAGAGGTCTTGACTCTTCGCGGCTTCTTCCGCCAGGCGGATGGCGTGTTGCTGTGGAGTAGGGTCCTCGCTCCGCAGCAGGGCTTCCCAGGCCTCTCTACAATTTATGTTTGCTTTAGCCCCTGGTGAGCTACCGGCGACTGCCGCGATTGACGTCACAGCGGCCCCGACCAATCACGGGCAACAGCGGCGTTCGCGCGATGCCCTGAGGCGCTGGTGCGCGTTTTCTTGAAAAAACAGCCGCTTGCGTTAGTTCCCGCCCTTTTTGAACCAGATATCCGTGTTCAGGGGACTCAAAACTGTAGAATGCCGCAGAGAACTCATTTTTTTCGAAAAGTGTTTCAGCTTTCCTTTAACACTATCGCGTTAAAAATTGCAGGACTCTTAAGCTTCGTGACTGCTTGTAACGCTTCCGGGCAACTGCAGCTCACACGTAACCATAATGTTTACCGGTAAACGTTGGCGGCGAAATCTATGTACGAAGGAGATCTTTCTATTAGAAACGCGGCCTCTTGCGTGGGCCGATCTTCTGTTATTGTTTTGCACTTTTGGTATTTCAGTCTAAGATTTGACACAACAGGCATGCACTATCGGCATATTGTTTCATGGCATTCGTTTGCGGGCAGCCATTCCGAAAATTCCGAGGAATAACTTTGTAAAGAATGTGAGACAAGGTATGAACAACTTTACTGATAGAGAGAGCGAGAGAGAGAAATACCTTTGTTAATTGAAAAAGAAAGAAAGAAACGACGTCGATCATATTCTAAGTACACACACCTAAGTATACTTATTTCTCGCGAAAGATGCCTCTGCGGACGGTTCGTGTGCGAGGCGAAAAAGCTTAATAAAAATTTTTTTAAAATGCGGCCGACGATTATGCTTCTTGGTAATGCGATCTTTGAGCGCAGCTGCAGCCTTAGTTCAACAACAGGCAACCGAATACAATACACGCAGCGCCGAACGGAGGCGGTTTTGCGTTTCGGATTGGGCAGCACACACCGCGATCCACCGCCAACGAGCCGGTGCTGCGGCGACGCTCCATGGCGCCATCTTATAGCGGGTCACCACCGCGGAGAGGGGGGAGATTAGCAATTTAATGTTTCTTCTGAGGTGGTGGGAGGAAACGGGTGGAGTACAGGGGTATTGAGTAGAGATCACGCACTCACTCACAGACAGGTTTCAATGTGGCCGCACAAGGTTGGGGTAGGAAAGAGAAGGGGACGAAACGCTACAACTGTCTTTCGAGTCACCGCAGCGGCATTACTCCAGGCAAGGGGAGGTATAGGGCAAGAGTGGAAGCGGGAGAATGACAGCCAAGCGCAAAGACTGCCAGAGGCGACAAATGTCACTGAGGAATGCGCGCCGCAGACGGGGAAACGAGAGACACGGCTGAGTGCCGTACAGCCACGCGACACGGAGACGGAGGACCGGAGAGCCGTGGATCATGCGTGAGGCGGCAAGGAACGCCCGTCGCCAGCGCCACGGCTGTGCCGCGACAACGGGAGAAGGGACGGCGAGGGTGGAGTGGACGGCGAGAGTCACCGCAACGGCGCTGCGCGCAGGAAGGGGGCGAGAGGATAGGCGAGAACACGTGATCCGGGTTTGGAGGACAAGGGGAGAACAAGGCTCGTGCCGTGCGCGAGAGATGGCGCCAGGAGCGCGCGCTAGAGCAGCGCGTTGGCCCCAGCTACGGAGATGGTTACGGCGAGGCACAACGGCGAGGCCGATGGCGACGCGAAACGCGGGCACGGGCGCCAAAGAGCTGCGCTCTAAAACCTACATATAATTAAACGCGACCCCAGTGGTTTTTCCGGCGAGGTGCTTAGCTAAAACAACTTTAGTGCCGTATAGCATATGCGTGGTGCGGGATGCTTGCCTCGGTCGCGGGCGCCGGTGCCTGTACGCCGACACCGGATTGTCTGCCACACGGGGCCCTAACACTCTCGCGTTCAAATATCAGCTGAGCTTGAGATGCGGTGCTGGGACAACGTCTCGTTGTTTCTCTCTCACGTGCTCCAAAAAATAAATAAACAAGCGAGCAAGCAGGCAATTTGGAGTCTCTGTGTCATGTAAGTGCGAAAGTTCATGATTTTGACGATAAATGTAAGCTTCCGAAAAATTAATTTTTACAAGCGTTCATGTATTCAGATAAAAGACGTAGTGCTCGGGCCAAATTTTTGAACACATTTTGTTCAGTAGCAAAGTTGCGACACATTCTAAAAGTTACATTGAAAAATATGATTACGAAAGTAGTCCCAAGGCGGAGGTTTTCTTTTAGAAAGTATGCACGCACGAGAATGGCTTTCGGAACGAAATTAGTACAGTGGTATTGCAGAAACGTCACTACAGGCAAAACAAAACAAAAAACAACAAACGCAGCAGCAAACGTTTTTAATAGCTTAGCTTTTATATTGCACAACGATTTATCTGCGAACTGCGATCGTCGAAAATCTGATCTGCCAGTCAAGCCCGTCGGCTTTTATACACGAGTCAACGAAGTTTGCGGACTAATCGCTGGTGCCCGTCTGTTTTCCAGAAAGTATTAAACGACTCGCGTCGCGTATGTACAATCAGAGCACACACGCTTTGAAGGCAAGAGAGAGACACAAAAGTGGAGGCACGACAGGGATGGAGTGTAAGTGCGGGCTGGTTGCCCTGTGCTGAGGAAAGGGGTAAAGAGAATAAAAGGAGAAAGAAGAAATAAAAACCAGAAAAATTAACACAGTAACGTGATGCTAGCGCTACAACCTTCAAAGATGGTGGCACAATTCACAAGCTGTTAAAAACTTCAGCAAAGCCCTTAAGGCCATGAGTGCCGAAGCCCGTCTGAACCACTGTCCTAGAACGTTTTCTTCTGTGAAGGGGTGATCGTCCAGTTTTTCAGACATTTGGAAACGTTTTGATTTGTTTAACACCAGCTGCAGGAACGTGTTTGTATATTGGCGTGCTCGTCAACTACATTGTGCCTCCAGCTCGTCGCATCTTAATCAATGTGCGACATCCCGCTTGACAAATCGCGATCGGAGGTGCAAGGCGCTAGACACGCGCCGCGTCACTAGTTGCTGATGTATAGAATGATATGAAATACACCGCGACGAGACTTGACGCTAAAATCGCAGAAAGAGGGGGAAAAAAAGATGCGGTCGCGATTCAGCTTCGTCCCATATATAGACAGCACAATCCTCTAAAATAAAGCACACATCAACCTGTATGTTTTTCCAGGACGAGGTAGGCTAGTTTGATAGGTATTTTTCTGATGGCAGCACAATCTTTCTCAAATATTTTACGCCTTCCAGTTACACGGCAGCAGATTTTGGTGCCAGGCAATCAGAGTATTAGGGCGACTATGTATGGTAAAAGCGTTCCGTAAATTAAGAGGAATGATTTGACATTCTGTCCTAGGCACCTTGCCGTTGATGATAACTTGCGAAGTTAACGTGTCAAGTGGCTGTTGATGATAGCTGCAGAATGTTACTTGTTGATTCTTTACATCCCGAAACATGACAGTGGCAGCTGTGCAAAAACGTCATTTCGAAATTTCTTTATTGGTCTCACACCAGCTGTTGGGACGTCGCTACACCTTCTGACGCGGATGATAATTGGCCCCACTTGGTTGCACCAGAACGAATACGTGACAAGCCACTGAGCTAATCGCGATCTGAGGCGCAGAAGCTCGGACTCTCGAAGGTAGACTGCGCCGCGTCCTCCTTTCCTTCGGGGATCGGACCAGTCCAGGTAAGCTGCTCCTTCAGACGCTGGAGCCGCTGAAGCAGCCTCCGGTGCTGGTAGACTCCCTTGTGGTGACCGAACGGGTCCATCATGGCAGTGCCGTTCAGGTGCACCTGATCGCCGACCAGCTTCTCGTACCTGTCGCAGTACTCGGGGAACGCCCTCAGGATCCTCCGCCTCAGGGTCGGCGGGCACGCCGAGCTGCCCACGAGGCACGCCTCGACCGCGTCGCACACCGCCACCCTGATCGTTTCGTGCCGGATGACGGCGTTGTAGCGGCTCGCGTCGCCGGGCCTCCGCTCCCTGTCGTACCCGACTTCGTTGAAGTACGGCTTCTCGTTCATCAGCGACTGGATCGAGACGAGCACGGTCTCGACGTTCTGCGTCACGTTCCACGAAGGCCCGGGCCACGTGCCCAGGATGCCGAGGCACACCTCGCCGCAGGCGTACAAGTTCGGATAGAAGCGCACCCTGCCGGCGTCGGTGGTCATGACGCGAACGCGCGGCGGGCTCACCGGGTAGTTTGGCGGGCACTTGACCAGGAAGTGGAAGAAGCCCCCTTCGTACAGCGTGCCCGGCGGCCCCACGAGGAGCGCGTGCATCTTGGTGACGTTGTCCTCCTCGGGTTCGACGAAGATGCCGTGCGGCGGTCGAGCGCAGATGTGGGCCATCTCGCGCTTGACGCGGGCCAGGCAAAGGGGCGTCGGCTCCTCGTGCTCATGCGAGATGGGGTTCCAGGCGTCCTGGTCGAGCACGTACGGCAGCTTGGAAGATCCGGATGTTCCCGCGAAATTCATCTTCCCCGCTCGAGGTGGCTTACACAGCGCCGAACGAAGCCTGGGTCTGATTTACGCGTGGCAGCGGGGAAAAAAATTTCTAACGTGAGCTGTACGAGACCATTCTTAAGGTATGGTATGGTATGGTATTCCTTATGCGATGGCGCACACCCACTGTGGGGGATTGGCCAAGATTTGGATAAAATTAGGCAATCTTTATGAAATACTAAAATTGGTAAAGCTAACTGGAGGAAATGAACAAAAATAAAATGTTTAAGAATTCAAGACAATCTCTTTGTAGCAATTATAAATTCCTCCACGGTTGAGCAAATATCCCTGTGGAACTTTCCAAGGGAGGAGGCTCCTAGAGAAAGGATACTTATAATTGAAAAGCTTAAACCAAGCTGTGTAAATTTTCATTCTAGAATATTTTTTTCTTAAAGAAGTAAAACGGCGGCAGAATATGAAAAAAAAAGATCTATTGTTTCATCTTCTCCACAGAATGGGCACAGAGGTGGGGCACCAGACCAGCCCTGTGACGATAGAAGTTTAATTTTGGTATTCGACAACGTAATCGGGTAAAGATGACTTCAGTTTTTCTGGTGTGAAAGGAATTTTTGGGCCAAGGGAATAGGAGGTGTCAATATTATGAAAAATTAGCTACAGCTGGGTTCAAAATGTCTTGAATAATTGTAATCGTCGTCGGCTTCGTCTTTTCCTATAATGGATCGCACTGATCCGTGCTAGCAGTGACAGTGACTTCTTCGAAGGAGCATTTAATTTTTTTTATTGATATGATATAAGGACATGTTGGCGCGCAATTTAAGACGCCGGCTACTCCTTATCACTTGGGTGGTTCCGTCACACATCATTCAGGGTTCACGGTTACATATCAAATAATCTTTTCACACAAGCACCAGGACTTATAAAGCAACGTTTCCACAGGAAGACTATGGCAAATGTCTCCGCACTTATGTAGTCAAAAGTCTCAAAAGTACAAACGATACTGTCGCCTAATAACACATTTTCTAGTCAGCGGGTGGTATATACATCGTGTAAACATATTAGCACATACAGTCACAACAGAGCAGTCAACATAACATAATTCCCAAACAGAAGGATATATAGAGTGACATTGAAATGAACAGAACAATGAAAGCACTAATAACGTCCCACGATGCCGCTGTCTTCAAAAAAAGTCTATAGTGCTTTTAAAGCGTTCTTCTGCAAGGCCGTTGTTGGCCAAGGGCCCAAAAGTTTCCTTAAACTGAAAGGTCTGCGGTCTAATTTACTTAGCGCTGATTTAAGTCGGCATCTTGGTGTGTCGTGATGTGGGAAATCTAGAAGGAGGTGATATATATCTTCATCTACAAATCCACAATCACATTCGGGGGTTTCCGCTCGGCCAATTCTGTGTAAGAAATGCTTTGTGTAGGCAGTGCCTAGCCTTAATCGATGAATAAGCGTTTCCATAGTTCTATCTAATGACAATGAAAATTTGAATTCAATAAATGGATCAATATGATATAAGCCAGAGCTCTTGGCATTCTGGTCAAACCAAGTGTTTCTAGACATGTTGAAAGACGTTGTCCTTATAATGCAGCGTAATTCATTCTTTGATATTGGGAGCGGAGCCGTATCATCTTTCAGACAGACAGACAGACAGACAAAGAACTTTTATTTTGGTCCTGAGAAGACGATGAGTGTCCCCGTTAGGGGGCAGCGTCTGCGGGCCGCACCCACGACGGAGCCGGGAGGTTGAGACTCTCGGCGATATCGCGGGCTCTCTGGACAGCCCTGAGTTGCTCTTCCTTCGCGGAGCTGGTGACGAGCCGGAGCCAGTCTTCCTCCGAAGAGGGAGACCCTGAGCCCCCGCACAAGTCGAGGCACTGCCAGAGCATGTGCTTAAGAGTGCATCTGGGATGTCCACAGCGCGGACAGCCCGGGTTGATGCCGCCTAGGAATTTTGAACAAATAAATGGAGACGGATACGTCTCCGTCTGCAGCATTCGCAGGGTGATTGCCTGTGGTCTGTTTAGGTGTGGGTGTGGAAGTGGAAACTTCCGACGCCCTAGTTGATAGTGCTTGCAGACCTCGTTAAAAGTAAGGAGAGGGTCCCTGTGCCATTGCCATCCCCCAGCCTCCGATTGCCCACTTCCTGCGCGGCGGGTGAGATCTCGCGCCTGGGAGTGAGCAAGTTCATTGGCGTTGGGGACGGCTTCATGAGCATCGCTGCCCATGTGACCGGGGAACCAGATTAAGTGCTTTTTGCCTGTCCAAGATGCTGCAGAGAGAACGCGAGCGGCTTCCTTGCATACCGAGCCTTTCATGAATGCTCTAACGGCAGCTCGCGAGTCTGTGAAGATAGTGGAACGGTTCGTGGAGGCCATGGCGATGGCTACAGCCACCTGTTCGGCTTTGTCGGCGTTCACATTTTGATGCGTAAGCGACGTCAGCAGCTCCCCCCGCAGCGATGTAGCCACCGAAACAAAATGATTGGAAGCAGCGTATTGCGCAGCGTCGACGAAGGCGACGTTGTCCTCAATCTTAGCCGCTAGGCTAAGAAGGGCCCTGGCCCTCGCTTTACGTCTGCCGTAATTGTGCTGAGGGTGCATATTTCTAGGTATCTGGGATACTGAATACATTTCTCTGACTTTGACGGGGAGCGCGCACTCCCTCTGTTTGGTGATGCACGAACCTTGACCGATATGCGCTAGTAGCTGTCTGCCGGCTTCCGTGGAAGCGAGTCTTGCAACTTGTGCCATCTGTTGCGCCTCGACTATCTCTTCAAAGGTGTTGTGGACACCTAGCTCCAACAGCCTTTCGGTACTGGTGCTCTGTGGGAGACCTAGTGCCTTTTTTATGCTCTTGCGAATGATTGTTTCTACCCTAGCCGCGTCCCTTCGGCTCCATTTGTGGGCCAGGGCTATATAGTTAATGTGGCTGATTAGGAAGGCGTGGAAGAGTCGCCTAAGATTATCCTCCGATAGCCCCCCTTTTTTGTTGGCCACCCTCGTGATTAACTTTGTCATGGAATCAGCTTTGGTAGCGATGCGCTCTAAGGTGTAGTCATTACTGCCGTCCTCCTCCAGGAACATGCCCAGGATTCTGATTCTGTGTACTACCGGAATGACGGATCCGGTCTCGGTGGTGATAGAGATATTGGGAGGTGTCCCTTTCTTTGCACCGATTGTGGGTCGGTATAGTAGCAGTTCCGATTTCTTAGCCGACAGGCAGAGTCCTGCCTTCGCAAGAAACTCCTGAATGACTGTGATCGCTCTTTGTAATTTTTCTTCGATGTACCCGTCGCTACCTCCCTCGCACCAGACTGTGATGTCGTCGGCGTAGAAGGCGTGACCGACACCCTCAATCTCGGCCAGCTTTTGGGAAAGAGCTCTCATGGATCAGTTAAATAAAAACGGGGAGAGGACTGCCCCTTGCGGAGTGCCTCTGGGTCCGAGATCGAATGTTCTCGAGCCCAGAGCTCCTAGGCGAATAGTGGCTTTTCTATCCTTTAGGAAGGAGCTGATGTACTTGTAGAATTTTTCTCCTAGACCTGCTTCTTTAATCGATTCGAGTATGTGAGAGTGTGTTACCTTGTCGAAGGCCTTTTCTAGGTCCAGTGCCAGGACGGCTCTGGTGTCTCTGGAGGCCTTGTCAATAATCTTGTGTTTTAGAAGCAGCATTACGTCCTGTGTGGACATGGATGGTCTGAATCCAATTTGATTAAACGGAAATAGATTCCTTTCCTCTGTGAATTTAGTGGCCCTATTGAGAATGACGTGCTCGGCGACCTTTCCCACACAGGAAGTGAGTGAAATCGGCCGGAGCGAGCCAAGCTCTAAGGGTTTCCCTGGCTTCGGGATGAGGATTACGGTCGCGTTACGCCACTCCAGTGGTACCTCGCCTGTCTCCCAAACCTCATTGATTTTATTTGTGAGGAGCTCGATGGCCCCATCATCCAAATTCTTTAAGAGTTTATTTGTGATCCCATCGGGACCCGGTGCTGATCTGCAATTGAGTTCGTATAATACCTCTCTCACCTCCGCGTACGTGAAGGGGGAGCCCAGAGGGTCCGTTTCGTTCTCGTGCGTCGCAGAGAGGTAGTCATTGTTTGAGCCGGGTTCGATACAGAGGTACCTCGAGGCCAACTCGTCTGTAATTTGTTTCTCGGTCATGCCAGAGTTCTTTAAGTTGTGGATGAGCCTATCAATAGTGAGCCTCTGATTGGCTTTGGATTGTTTGTCCCCAAGCAGATGCTTGAGGATGTTCCATTTTGCTCCGCTCCTCATTTGCCCGTCGACGGCGTTGCATACTTCGTCCCATTGTTGCCGAGCGAGGGTTTGGCTATGTTCATCTATTTGCTTATTAAGTTCTGCAATCTTTTTGCGTAGGCGTCTATTTAACTTTTGTGTTTTCCATTGTGCCTGTAGCGCGTTTTTGGCTTCTAGCAGGTGTGCTAATCTACTGTCCATGCGCTCTACCTCTTTGTCCGTCTCTATTTCCTTTGTGGAAGCAGCAACGTCTTCTCGGAGGCGGGCGAATAATTCCTCTAACGAGCTGTATTTAGTCTCGTCCTTCTTTCTGATAGCTCTAAAGAGGTCCCAATCCGTTACTCTGAATTTTCTGAGAGGCGGTGATGACACTCTTATCGCGAGGCTGCTGATGTAGTGATCACTGCTGAGGTTCTCTTGTAAATTGGTCCATACCGGTTCCTCCACATTCCTAACCATGGTCAGGTCTGGCGTGGTGTCCCTGCTGACTGAGTTGCCAATTCTGGTGGGGTATTTTGGATCGGTGACCAAGGTGAGACCGCAGGCTGCTATCTGTGCCGCGAGGGCCTTGCCCTTGGCCGTATCTTTGATGTAACCCCAATCTTGGTGTTGTGCGTTAAAGTCCCCTGCTATGATAAGCGGATGATCGCCTGCAATTTGACATGCCTTCTGGAAGAGAGCGTTAAACGTCTCCCTTCTGTCGGCTGGCGAGCTGTACACGTTCAGAATGAAAACGGATTGGTTGAGTTTAGCGTTTTGGATGAGCTCGATCATGGTGTGTTCGACTTTTAAGTTCGGCCTAACGTCGTGACGTAAATAGGCGAGACTCTTTGAGACGAGTGTCGCTATCCCTCTTTTGCCCTCCGAAAAGTGCGCTTCTGCATGGTAGTCGTGAAGAGCGATCACATCGGTGAGTGTTTCCTGGAGGAGGATTACTGACGGCCTTTCGCTAGCAGAGCTAAGTAGTTGTTGCAAGACTGCCTTCCTTTTGCGGAAGCTGGCGCAATTCCATTGCCAGATAACTAGATTGCTTGAGTTAGCCATTTTACTTACGTAGTGGGGGCGTACCGAGCAGCGCAAGCTGTCTGTCGGATTCTAAAATTTCGATCCTCGCTGTGTGCTCGTTCAGTTGGAGCTTGATGGGGCTAATTTCGGCAACTATGTTCGATCTTAGCTGGTCAAGCAGTTGCTTAATCCCCGAGACGTTAAGCGTCTCCTCGTCCATGGGCTCGGGGCTCGCCCTGCGTTTAGCGCCTCTGTTAAGAGAGGCGGCAGCTTGGCCGCCGATCGCGCGTTCTCTCTGCTGCATTTCCTGCAATAATGACTTAATTTCAGATAGTTCCTTTTTAAGAGACGCGTTTTCGCGCTCGAGTGATTGAATTTTGCCTAGCGTTTGCTCTTGGAGTTGCCCTTGTTGTACGGGAGCACGGGTCTCACCTGTTTTGGCTGCCTTGTCCGCCCAGGTGGGTTGTGAGTTGATCCGGACCCGGGATCTGCTCCTGGATCTCGATCTAGAACGTTCCGCGGTGGCGTTCTTGGGAGCGTTCGTAGCTGGCGTCGTGGCTGGAGCTGGGGTTCCTCGACCCCCAGCGTTGCTCATTGCGTTGTTCTTCTTGTTGCCGCGTTTCCTTCCTCTTCTGCGTCGTCTCCTCACGACATAAGGAACTTGATACCTGTTTTTGCAAGTTCGGTCGCCGGTGAGGTGAGCGTCTCCGCAAAGCGCGCACTTGGGTAGCACACATTCGTGTCCGTTTGTGGTTTGCAAAGTTCCGCACTTTTCACACACTTTTTCGGTCGGTCTGGGGCAAACGTCGTGCCTGTGACCGACTCGTCCGCAGTTGCGGCAAGTGTCTATTTGCCTCTTGTACAGCGTGCAGCGCACCATGTTGGGGCCGCAGCGGACATAGTTGGGCACTTTCATGCCGTTGAACAGTATGATCACGGTAGTCGACTCTTTTATGCGCCTGACTCCGAGCACCATCGGGTTTCTGGGTGTGACAAAAAGGCTTTGCAGTGCAGCTTCGGGCAGATCGGCATCGACGCCTCTGACCACGCCTCTGCAGGTATTACCCGGAGGCGTAATGTATGCCGCGATAGGGTGCCGTTTATCCGCCAAGATAATCTCCCGGACTTGGGAGTATGCACTGGCGTTCAATTCGGAGGGTGTGCTTATAACAAAGATATTCTGCATTGCATTCGCACACACGATATCCTCCTCGGCTGCCACTGGGGGCAGCTTGGCCGCCATTAAAATGGCGTTCGTGACTTTGATCTGACTGCATTTTCGCACGTCCAGCCCTCCCCCCGGGCGGACGACAACTCGAAAGTGGGATTTAGGCAGGCGCGGTAGCTTGGAGGCTGCGGCAACCTTTCTTAGCTGGCTGGCTTGTTTGGCGCCAACGCGGGCGCCTTTTTGCTTTGCCTTGCGCGTCTCGTTCTCGACGCAGGTTTTGTCCGCGTTCCGCTTCCTGTGAGCGGTAATCCAGCCGTTGGACTCGGCGTCTTCTTTGGAGATTTGCTCTCCCTCTACCATTGCCTCGTAAGGCATGGCGGAATGTTCTGGAACGCTCTTTGGCGTCGGCTAAGCGAGCGGCCGCGCCTTCCCGCGCTACGGCGGAGCCGATGTCGTGCTAAGCCAAAATAGGCTTAACCCTTGGTGTCGGAGAAAGGACCCACAAAAAAGGTTTGAGTGGACCTACCGTGATAGATGCGCCATCCAATTGCTCCTTGTAACTTCCCGGAGTCGTTCCAGTAGAAATTGTGAGGAAAAGGTACATTGGAACAAGTAGGTCAACTTCGGTTGGCGGAGCTGATGCAGACAGGTCCGCACGTCACGCCGCCAACTAGCGTCCTCCTATCATCTTTCAGGTGCGCTTGTCGTGCTGCTTCATCGGCTGCTGTGTTGCCAGGAATGTCGCAATGCCCTGGTATCCACTGGAATGCTATTGCATGTTTCGCTTCGCTTGCCTTTGTGAGGTTTTTAAGTGTTTCATATATTATACTGTCGCTGAATGTTTTCCCCTTTGTGCTGCAGAGTGATGTTAGAGCCGCCTGTGAACCGCTGAAAATTACCCATTTTTGCGCTTCTGTTACTGACAATATAAATTTTACCGCACATAGGATTGCGAACAGTTCAGCCATTGTGGACGATGTCGCACGAGATAACTTAAATGATTCTTGTTTGTTGAGGTGCGGTATAATGAATGATGAAGTTGAAGAGGTTGCTGTACTGGAGCCGTCTGTATAGACATGTGTGTATCCTGAATACCGCATATATATCTGGTATAGCGCTAGTTGTTGTGCAGCTTGAATGAACATGTCTCTTTTGCTGAATATCCCTTCTACTGACAATTCGATTTTTGGAACTGTAAGCAGCCATGGAGGATATTCGATGTCTGAGTCTTTCCTGCAGCATTTTAAATGGGTTGTTACAGATAATTTAAAGGGTCTAGCGATATATACCATCATTGTTACAGGTGCATCAAAATGCGAAGTTGGGTAATGGCATTTTCTCCCCTGCTCTTGAGTGGTCTTTCTCCCTTAGGATTCCTGATTTCATACTAGTAAGTGCTTTTGGCTGAATTCCTGACAGCAATATCAGACCTGAGAAAGCTAAGTCCACCACCTGCATCAGCAGTCATAAGAACATATTCGTTATCCCTATGTTCATGACTCACTGTCGGTAGGGAATTTCATCTTGCATACAATCCAGTCTCTTGTGCCTGCCCAAATAAAATTAATGAGACTTGCCTGGGTACCTAGACATGAGGGATTATTTATTACTAAAATATCAGATAAACTGGCGAGAGCGGGCTTCAGTGGCCCAATTCCCTCGGTACTTCCAGTGTCAACATACATTACTAAAGCTAGATTCCGGTTATATGCTATCATGCTTGACTTTCTAAACCCAACTACAGCTAATGTTGCAGAGTATCGGCAACTACTATTCCCTTGACGCAGAAGTTTGTTTCAGACTCGTAAAAGTGAGGTGACTCTCAGTCGATTACGCTGTCGAATAACTTCCTCAAAATTTTACTATCAACACAGGGCTGGTCAGGCTTCCTCCCCGCTGTGTCCGTTCTTTGGTAAAGATTAGTCGCTTAACATTTTCTTTCTTATTCTGTAGATGAGTGTAGAAAATGTATCAAATTTAGGGAAATGTCGCTCTAGGACGTTGAAACGGCTAAACTGCTGGCGTGAAGGCCGCGATTTTATTTCAGTCACCTCAAACTACCTTCGCATTATTATGTCAAGGATGACTTGATCGTGCAGCAGTGCAGGGAACACATCTCGACAACAAAACGACAGAGTGTGGTTGACCGGGGTCCTTTGACGAAGTGCTGCTAGTGTAATTTTACCTTTCTTACTTTTAGCAGTATTGGCGTTATCTGTGCACTCTAAATTAAATATTTATCTGTAAACGGCGAAACACACACATTATGTATGTATGTATGTATGTATGTATGTATGTATGTATGTATGTATGTATGTATGTATGTATGTATGTATGTATGTATGTATGTATGTATGTATGTATGTACGTATGTACGTATTGTATGTACGTACGTACGTACGTACGTATGTATGTATGTATGTATGTATGTATGTATGTATGTATGTATGTATGTATGTGTGTATGTATGTATGTATGTATGTATGTATGTATGTATGTATGTATGTATGTATGTGACAGCATTATACAAAGTAGCATGGACACATCTAAGCACAACCGGAAACATATACCTAGAACGACAATGGGGTCGTGGCCCTGAACAGCCGACTATGCACGCGTATACTCAAAATTACCTAGAACCGCCTATGGGCAGGGTAACATTGGACAGAGTTCCAGGGTTCATGTAATTGGGCTAGCTTCGCTCTGTAGGAAAGATAAAAATTAGCTGCGCATTTTGGTGCTTCGGTGATAATGACGTGCATGTGGTGGTGCTAAGTCGTACACAGCATGCGAAAAAAAAAATGACAAGAAAAGACATTCACATCATTTGCATTGCTGTCGTGCAGTGGCGCACTGTTTCGACACTCGGACATTCGTAAGAGACGTCCGGAGCCAATCTTGCAATTCGAATAAGCGTAATCTTGGCACGTCGCTCCCAGTGCAAAATAATTTTGGGCAACAGCAAAGTCGGCACGTGCTGACGTCTTATCTTGTTATCATGGCTTCAACTAGGCGGTCATGTTAGCACAACTTGCACTGCGACATCGTTTTAGGCTGAGTGAAGTGATCGCGTTATTTGAATCTCCAGAACGAGCATAGAAATAAATACGAGCTATAAAATTTGCAGTCATTTGCATATTACAAGCAAACATTTATTCCTACAGAAATCAAACTCAAAAACTGAACAACCACATTGTTGCACAAATCTAGCGAAATCTGAGGAAATTTCCCATCCGAGTTCGTGGAAAACTAGCTTCGGAGGTTGGCAGCACTGGCTCAGCCATTGAATAGATTATAGTTCTTTCAAAAATATTCTTACTTAAATTCAATTATTAGTTATTTTCTATTCTTTTTGTTTATTTGCCAATTACCTCGCTTGTTTTCTCGGAATCACTATAGCCTTCTATTTACATCTGCATCTTGACCAATTCCCCGTGTTGTGCAATTGAGCCAGTGACAGAGGGCAAACAAACAAACAAACAAACAAACAAACATACGAAAGGTGTCGCGAACTGTCGCAACCACATGTCCGATAGGCAACAACAGCAGCAACGAATTGTCATGAAGTGGCGACACGCCTGTGCCGTAGTGCCGAAATAAAATAGAATAAAACGATGCTGGATTGAGTGCCACGCACGGAACGCATGACCGGCGCGTATGTATTTCAGAGAAGCCAGTTCGTAATTTTTTGATGCCCGAAAAGCAGATCCTGCGCCTGTTCCTCAATGGTAGCGAGCATATGAAACCACTGGCAACCCTTAACGAATTCTATCAACGTAAAGCCAGCTTAATTCTGTCTGGTGACAATCTATTAAGGTGCGACATGCAAGCCTGCACACTTTTGTTCGTGTATATTATGTTGAGCTCCGCCAATAAGGAAAAAAAAAAGAAAGCAAGAGGTAGTCACGGCATAGAAATGCTGTGATCGGTTCGGTGTAAAAGGGGGAGATAAATGAGAAGAGGCGCGAAGGTTAACCCTCGTCGTGCCCGGTCTGCTACCCTACACGTGGGAAAAGGGAACAGACAGATAACAAGGAAGAATGAGAGTGTACACATCCGCTGATGAATGTTCACTGCCGCATAGTACTTGTAGGGCCCAGCTGTCTTCAACAAACGCATTAGCCTATTATAAACGAGATTCTGAGATCTAACTTGCGATAACCACGATATGATTATGAAGCACGTCGTAGTGGGGGACTCCGGATGGATTTCGATAACCTGGTGGCAGTTATCAGCTTCCTCCCTTCCTGTTTCCTTTATGTGCTTGTATGTTTGCATGCAACAACAACAACAACAACAACAACAACAACAACAACAACAACAACAACAACAACAACAACAACAACAACAACAACAACGACGACGACGACGACGACGACGACGACGACGGCAACAAAATAATAATAATAATTCTCTAGCGTGCACCCAAGGCACGCGTTAACGTTTTGGTGAACTTGTGCACGTATTTTACGGTTATTTGCTCCAGGTCCCAGGATCTTTCCTTTCCAGAGCAGTCTGTCGTCTAAGCATCTGAGACTAGCAGGCAGAGCTTACCGTCAAGACTCTAAGGATGGACAGAATGCGCTCTATAGTTTCGTCACATCCGCGAGAGTTGCATGAAGTGGTGAGGAATGCATGAGCGTTCGTGAATGCAACGCCCTACGACAGTCGGCCCACTATAGAGTTCTTTCACGACGGAAGGATAACCCGGCGGCACGTGAAATCAGAAGCTAGGGTGCTAGTTGATGAAATCCTGCAAATTTCAATGTCGAAGAGTGATGAAACGAGGAAGTGAGTTAAACTGCCGCGCTACATCGGTTGCACAGAAGGACCAAGGACAAGTTGAGACCGGGCAAGCGCCTGTCCTGTCTGGCGAATGGGCAATGCTTTGTGATTCAAAAGCAGCCCTCCAAAACTTGCGAGGTTTACGACGGGGTAATTACGAACAGTTGCTGTCCCAAATCAACGAAATTTGCTATTGCGCTTCTGAACGAGGACGTGACATAACCTTTCAGTAGCTGCCGGGACATCGTGGCATCATTTTTTAAAATTATTTTTGACCCCTTCCTTTCAGTCCTCTTTCTAAGCTCTACCGCCCAACCCCAGTGTAGGGTAGCAAACCGGAGAATAATATCTGGTTAACCTCCCTGCCTTTCATCTTCATCTCTGTCTCTGTCTCTCTCTTCGATGTCTTAAAGGGGCACTAAAGCTAAACAATAAATCAATTTAGACTAATGAAGCATTGTTTGAGAACCCTGCAGACAGCCATTTAAAAAAAATTGTTTGATTATTAGATGAGAAAATGAAGGTCCAAGTATCAGTATTTGAATTACGCGCCGAAACCCCAGCGCCGGTACGTCATCGTGACGTCAGGGATTCTAAAGTATGTTTTTGCATTTGGGCCGCGTTGGCTGAATAAAAGTTCCCGAAACTTGCAATGTTTGGTATTTGGTTCCTTTAGAACACAATGTAGTCAATCTGTACCGCTGTATATAAGTAGTAGGCCCTAGAAGATGTCATCAAAATCCATGACGTCACAGCCCTCAGCGGCGGGAACATAAGTAGGCGTCGCCACCCGTATTTCGTTCTTGCGCTTTTTCTGGCCTGCCAAACGTCTTATCGTTGCAAGAGTGGTGTTTTTGGTGTTGTAGAACGGTAATTTACTGATGCAGAAGAAATTATTTTTCACTTTAGTGTCCCTTTAACATGTGAAAGCTTGAGTTGTATAGAGACAGTTCGACGCAAGCCACAAAGCGGCGTCTGCGATCGTTCACAAGTTCAATGACTCTCTGGGTAGGATGTGGCACTCATGGTAGCGTCTTCGGCGTATGCGTGCGCGTGTGTTTGGCTGTGTCTACTGTCACTAAGCACGGGTTGTCATAACTAGGCGTTCGCTGTCCTATAGTTTCACTATTACCTCATTATAGTGAAATCGCTGGGACTGGGAAGCTTCTCCTTACTATAACCGTTAGTCCACGATATGGGGGCTCTCCGTAACCAGCTTCTACTCTTAATGACACGGAACCGCAACCCCGTCAAATTTTGTACTTCCTCAATTCAACCGCGCACAGCACCTCAGTGCAGCGACACACAAATAATAAAACCAATAAAAAAAAACACTTTTTTCCCACGATTTGACCCTCGCGTCGTTGACATACACTCAGCACACCCTAACATTCCCAGCCTGCAACTGGCGTCAAAGCCGGTGGCCGCCCCGGGACTGCGGGCAGCCTCCGCCGCGCCTAGGATAGGCGGCGAAGCCAACTTGTCCATCGCCGCGGATTTTTCTTTTTTTTTCGCGGATAATTGTTACACCACAAAACTGCTCACCGCCGCCACCAGCCGCATAGCAGCGCGGTACAGATTAAAAAAGGAAGGAACGAAACCCGACGCCGCATTCAAGCAGAACGCGTGGCGACTCTGCCAAAGTCACGCGTGTGGGGGCAAAGTAGGGATGCAAAGAGTGGGGAGAGCGTCGACGTAGAAAAGGCACCGGAAAACATCCATCCATATTATATTCATAGCCATCGCCACCTCCCCACTCGAGGGCTATTGTGGCCTTACAATGGCCCCGCAAAAACCACCACCGTCACGACCGCTGGATCGGCGCTACGCGTTGACGACGTGCGGCGCTGGTGGGTGACAGCTAGCGCGAGCAAGGGCGGCGAGCCGTCGACGTCGCCACTTGTGATGCACCACTCTGAGAAGTCCTTTGAGAGAGCGCGTGGCTGTAGTGCGCGTCCAGATACAGCGCGGGGTGCTGGGGACTTGGGACTGTTAGAAGAAGGGGGACGAAGCAAGTTGGGGGACGTGCGCGTGTATGTGGTCGCGGGGCGGAGGGGGCAGAGATGGGGGGGGGGAGGAGGTCCCCTCTACAAGAGGGGTGTCGCAACGGCTCGCAGACAAAGTGCCGGGAAGCTCGATGTCACTTGATGGATGGATGTATCATCCGTCCTCGCCGCAAGTTGCGAGCGTGGAAACCAGTCGATCTCGTAATTTGTTTTTTTTTTCCTTTTGCTGAACACTTATTTTTTTATTCGAACGTTGTCTCCCTGGTGCTTGTGACGACACGCCAAGTGTTTTCGTTCGCTTTTATTTCGGCGTCTCCTTCACCATTCGCCGCTTCACGGTGGCCATCGGTTCTGTTCTTTACTCGCTGACATGACGAGCGTTTTTTTTTTTTAAGCCAAGCAGGGCTTTTGCTGTTTCAGTTTACGTCTTTTTAACGCAGTCTCCCGACGCGGGGACCAGCGGGGACCAATTCATTTGCATTCGCCTGCGCGTAACGGGGACGCTTTCGGGTGAAAAACACTGAACTGGTCGCGATAGATGTGAAATTACACATTCGAGACGCTCCACTCGGTACAGCTCGCGCAAAAGAAAAGTGACAATAAAAGAAACAAGAGAAGAACACAAAAACGAACCAACGGCTGCATATTACATTTCGGACTATTTGTTCTGTCATTGTGCTGAATAGGCTTAGTTTCAGTTAGGAGGACAGCTCCTCCGCTGAAGATACATTGCTGAGTAGCAAGCAATGAATAAATAATTAGA
Source organism: Dermacentor variabilis (assembly GCF_050947875.1). Taxonomy (NCBI): domain Eukaryota; kingdom Metazoa; phylum Arthropoda; class Arachnida; order Ixodida; family Ixodidae; genus Dermacentor; species Dermacentor variabilis. The sequence goes on from NC_134570.1 coordinate 106,490,995, forward strand.
GGACATGACATTTTCTTTATTATTTTCACTGCTGATGTTTCTGCCTTTCTTATCGTATTTTCCCTACTCAAAAAGAAAGCCTTCATGCCCCATAACTGCCATATCCTATAATCCCATATGGCATATGGGAAAAGCGGATTCGGGGATGGGAGCCCATATGTTTCCTAAGGGATTATCTTACTATATGGGACACATATATTGGAGAGGCCTTCGTCCTGCAGCGGACACAAATGGGCTGCTGCTGATGATGATGACAATGGGACATTTCTTTAACAGGTCTGATTTTGCTCTGCGCAATGTTTGAGGAGGAAAAGAGGAAAAGAAACGGTAAAGCGTGAGTGTAGACTGGTTGGTTTCTACGTTGTTGCTACACAATTGAGTGATAGCGCGAACAAACGGAATTTATTGCTTGTATGCTCGTTTATCGTTATTTCTACCGATATCAGCAACAAGTGCGTACGTTTATGTGAGTGGCCGCGAGACAGACATGATGAAAGGGTTGTAAAAAAAAAAAAACATTCATGTTGAAAATGTAAGCAGTTGTATAATGTAAGCATGTTGAAGAATGCAATACAGACGCATATTTAATAAACTAGCTCGTTCAGGATAGAAAAGATTGATTGCTTGAAAAAAATTTGGTTGCTGTTTGTTTGACGTGCTCCTTTAATGCTATCAAGGTTTTATGAAAAAAAAGGCACTTTTCTGCTTTCCATTGGTGAAAAATGATGACGGCATAGTGCAAGATCGGAGCAGATAACTGCCGCCAGAAAACTATATGAAAATTGCTGCTTACATCCTATCGACCACTTTGTTTTTACGACAAGTTCCTATACAGTTTCCATAGAAACTATGCCAAATTTAACCCTAAATTACTGCAAGCTAGCTGCGCAATACCAGAGTTTGATCCCGCCTGACCTATAGGCCACAATATTAATTCAGCTTTTAATTATTGTTTGTTGAATTAACAGATCCTAAGTATTCTTTATATCCTATATTTTGACCAGAAATGTTCTCAATGCAGTGCTATCAACAGTCGCATTGGGCAGATATGGTTATTTCACGTTACGTCGGGTACAAACGAAGATATCAGCCCATTAACGCTATATCATCACCGTTGCACTGTACACCGTCTCAGCTGGGGAGACGAAGTTTGAGCTCTCCACAGTAATGCCCTCCTAAACGGTCTACCATGCGTTAAACATCTCTGATAAAATCCTGCAGCAAACTACATCAAATCGGCCGATGATGATAGCGATGTTGACTTTCACTAGTTTGTTAAAGTTGCGCAAGCGTCGTATACCCACCTTCTGTTCTCGTATTTTATTTTCCGCTTCGCTTGTGCTATGTCGTATCAACAAGGCTGAATTTCTAGGCTTCTGAAGTTTCACTAAACAGACAACAAGCAGTTCTTGTCCATTTAGCGCGTACTTAAACGTTGTTGCTGTATTCGTATTCTTTTAATAGTTAGGAGGAATTGGTGTTACGAATTCATTCTGCTCAAGATGTGTTCATCTGTGCGCCGTGCTCCAACACGTCACATAGCAACAGAGAAAGAAGATCAGTGCATGAAACGAGGAAGGAAGAGTCGCTTACGTGGAGTAAGAAATGCCGTGGTGAAGTTTTAGTCATTGACGTCGGTCCGCGTAACTCTTTCTTGTGCAGCACTTAGAGATTCCCATCAGTGTCCCTGTGCAATGCTTTTCAATGCGAGACTCATTTATGTGGTACATTGCGTAAAATGAAGACCTCAATTAACCACATACAGTCCAACGTATCATCTTTATTTTCTTCGCTGGATTCGACAGCTCAAAATTCTGCTTTAGGCTGGGGAAACTTCAAGGACAGCCGAGAGATGTCTTTCTTTCTTTCTTTTTTTTTTGTTTAGTTGAGCTCATTTTTAGTTGAACAGAGTTCAGCAAATCACTTAATAATCAGTTGACTGCCGTAATTATTTTAAATGAATTTACATTTCGTAATCTTTTCTTCTTATACAAATGCACTTTCGAAGACCAAGAAATAAAGGGGAACGAGTTGTTTTAATTTTCGTTTATTCCTAACGGTGTTCGGGCTTTGCGGTGTTAATAAGAATGACCGCGAATGAACAAAAATAAGGTGTAGCGCTATAGTTACACGCAAAGATTTATGTTAAATATTAAAATATTAGTAAACAGCAAAAAAAAAAAAAAAAGGAAGAAAGACGCTGACAAGGCAGGGGAGGAGAGCGAGGTGAGACGAGCACGCTCAATTGACAAATGTCCGACACAGACGCGCGCGAACGGAGGATATAGCTGCTCACGGATCGTTCGGCACGCGTCGCTCTGTGTTATTGCCGCGCGTATCACATCCATCACCGCAACTTGTCGCCATCGCGGCGAGAACATGCGCACTCGCTTTCGTCGTCGACAACGCGCGTACATCGACGCCCCCACCCGCGCGCATGCGCACGCGACAGGCCACTCGACAACTCGACAAGCGCTGGGCCCATGTGCCGAATGCGCCACTTTGCAGGATGACGCGGGGGTACAAGCGACACCGTCCATCGAGCGGCGGCAGCAGCAGCATCAACCGCCGTAGCTTGGGAGCTCGAGCCACGGCAAGGACCGAGGCAGCGTCGGAAAAACCGACCTCTAACCATCCCTGCATGCTATGCATAGTCTTCTTCCTTTGTTTCCCTACTATTTTTCAGAGCGTCGGAAGCTGCGGGGTCGTTCTTTTGCTTCTGCAGATGCGCAGGGGAATCGAGAGCAAGCAGCGCGGACGACAATCAGGGCAATGCGACGCGCTCCCTCTTTACCCCCCCCCCCCCAGCCTCCTACATCCCTCGGTTCGAACGCGGGGGCCAAACCCCTCCAACCCGGTTTGGCGGCGGGTGGCCCCGCAAGCGCGGCACGTGCAGCGGGAATTTTCCCAAAGAGGAAGACCGCGTGCTGCCGTCCGCAGCGCTTGCGCGTATAACTAGTGTGCGGTGGTGGTGCAGCGGCGGTTGCACAGCACGCCGGGTGGTGGTGGTGGTGGGGGGGAGGGGCATTCAGTCCCAGGCACGGAGAAACCCTGCGTGCCGGGGGGAGACACCAGCCTGATGCAAGCGCCGCTCTCGTCTCGCGCACGCTCCGCGGGGCTACACACAGCCAGCTTACGTCGTGGGCAGAGCTCGCACGCGCGCTCTCGATGCGATGCGCGTCATTGTCGACCCCGTCTATAGTGTAATTCGGGCGCCGAACTCCCTCCTCGCGGCTTTCCAGCTAATTTCTCGCAGTTACATGCGTACGTCTCTTCTGTGCTTCGGCGCCGCGCGCTTGCGTGTCGAGTCGAGGAGCGCGTGAGCGTGGGTTCTCCAGCCAGTGAATGACAGTTTTAGTGCCCCTTGAAGTCCAAACTTTCTAGAGTTCGTGTGCAACGATTTAATGCAGCAAACAGGGGTGTATCCTCTGCTTCCATAACACGCTCGTGCTTGCGATTAAGGTACTATGCGGTCATCTGTTCGTCAAGTACACAAGCCTGTTTTCAAAGTCTGCAGTGTATATAGAACGAACCTGTCATTATATGAACACGCAAAAAAAAAAAAAAAGAAGAATGGTCGTATGAACGCGTTCGCCCAGTCGTGATCGCGAGTCAGGACGTATGCGCACTGAACAATGACAGACGATGGCCTTTCTTAATCAGGGCCAATCATTGCTATCTGTCCAGCATCAATCGTTCCCTCAGTCGCTCAGGCTGCATCAAATTTATGAGTAATATGAGGCATTTGTATACGTTCTTTAAATTCTCGGGCGTATGCACTAACTTAGTAGAATTTTTCTTGTCCCGCGGATGTCACGCTCTGACAAATTTCACTGTAAAGTATATATAAAGTAAACACAACAGTTTTCTGCTAGTTAGGCACGGACATACAGAATAAAACATTGTGCACGAGTCGCAACATCTTCTTCCGACGACTTCAGCAACACCACCGCCATCCGTGTCACAAAGCGATTCCCAAGCTTAGCCAAAAGAACAAATGGCAAGCTCATTTCGCTCGACGACCTTTATCCGGGGTGGCGTTGACACGAAGAAAGCGCGCTGTTGCCTCTGTGTGCCAACCCCTCGCCCCCCTACCATCCTCCACCGACACCACCGCGGTCCAGAACTATGTTCGCGCATGAATATCGCGTCTGATTTAGGGACGCACGCGGGGGGAACCCCGCGTTCGACTCTCGGCGCCAAACCAGCCGTACCGAACCCTGCAGTGCGCGACAGCGCACTACGGGTCGGCATCCAGACTCATACCAGGGTTGCCTCGGAACGCATACTCGAATTACTTTCTGCGGCTGCCTGCATGGCGCTGACGGAGCGGGGCAACCCCTAGAGTGCGCATACTAGCCGGCTTCGACGTATATATGTCCAGGCTGCTGCTTCTGCTGCGATTCCACTTCTGTAATCTCTCTCCCCTTATTCTTCCCGCAACCCATCTCTCGGCGTGTTTCAAGGGCGAATCATGCGCATCGATGAGCATGCGCATGGCTCGTTGCTCACGCGACAGACGCAGGGCGCTCTGAACAAGTCCAGCCCCCCCACGCTGATGTAAGGGGGCCGTGTTGTAGGTGGCGCTGCGGGCGGGTGGATGTCGAGGCGTTTTTCCGGGCTGCTGGTTTCTCGCTAATTTCTGACGCGAGGTCGGAGGAAATGAGCTCTCTCTCTTCTGTGTTTTCTCTTCTTTCTTTCTCCTTGCCGGCATTCCATGTCTTATGTTGGTTTTTTTTTCTTCTTTTTGCCTTTTCCTCCCCCTCCCCTCCTTTATTTTTCTTCTTTCTAAATTACCCACGAAGGGCGCGTTATAAGAAAATGCTAAAAATAAATAATTGTTCGAGATCATATGAGAACGAAAAGCTAACTTTACCCCGCAGGTTAGTACACTCATGAACAGCGCTGTCTCTGACAGCGGCGTAATTTACATTGCAGCGTATAGTGGAGCAGTGTACGGGCAGACTTGACGACCAAAAAACATTTACAGTGTCGGACTGTTATTGTCGTATATTCTTGTAGCGTGAACAAACGGATTTTATTGCGCTCGGTTCTCACCCTTTCATATTCATGCTCTTTGGCGAGGTACGTTTTCACAAGTTCTTCCTCCTTTAATGTATCATCGACAAAATATGAGATAGATAGATAGATAGATAGATAGATAGATAGATAGATAGATAGATAGATAGATAGATAGATAGATAGATAGATAGATAGATAGATAGATAGATAGATAGATAGATAGATAGATAGATAGATAGATAGATAGATATGCTGGCTTTAGTGATATGCTGGAGATGTTAGCCTGGCTGTTCGCCTGACATGCTACGCCAGGTGCTGGGTGATGATTATGATATATACAGTGATAAACACTTAACAGTACATTCAGTCACATATATAGATACAATATAGAGATATCTACAAAGTTTTGTTAAGGCTCGTGGCCCCTCAAGAACTTCAACAGCGCTTTCTTGGCATGTAACGCACATGTGGTGCTTTACCATGGACCAAGAATGTGCCGTAGTGCCAAGCTCGAGTCCCGCTGAAGGTGCAGCGGCGCTTTCAAAGACTCTCTCTCTGGCGCGTAGTGTCATCACTCGCACAGAACATGTCGCAGGTCTTCAGGGACGTCATATTCCGATTGGCGAATCAGTGGCACATTGGCGAGTCAGTGAGTTGAATCTTACACTTCAAGTAGTTTCTGTAGGCCACGTAGAGTCTTATGCGGCGGAGGCATGCTTGATCTTGTCTATTGAGGCCTCGCGGCATGTAAAAGTCACACGACGGATGTATTTTGTATAGGGCTCCGTACTGCTAGCTGGCATCTTCGCTGGAGACGCCGAGCGTGTGCGGATACCAGTGTCGCCGCGTGTTTTCTCGATAAAGGTATGTGGACCATTTCTATCGAAGTGTCTGAAGGTTGACTATGCTGACGATGCGGACTGTGACGCACTCCACCGTACCCACCGACCAACGAAACATCGCATCGACGGGCACGCATTTGGAACAAGATAGAAGATAAAAGGAGGAAATTCAGGGTGGGTAACCAGACGCACGTCCAGTTTGCTACCCTGTATTAAGGTAAGAAGGGGAGGGGGTAAAGAAAGAAAAGAGAGACGGAAGTGGGAGAGAGAAAGACTTGTTGCGCATACAACTGAAGGTGCACACACGATAGAAACGAGGCTAAATTACATGTGAAAGTGTGTCTGAAAGTATGTAGTGTTACGAAGGCATTGCGCGAAGGAATAACAGCACTGCATGTGTCACTTAAGCAAGTGGCGCCACACAAAAGTTTGTTTGGATTTGTTTCCGTCTAGCCTAGACACCCAGCCACCGCCGCCATCTCAAAAATGCAAGGATGCCGGACGACCGCCGGATTAACACGGATTTAACCAGCGCCGTATTAAGAAATTTTGTGGCCCGTGACAGAATTTGCCTCAGGGCCCCAGGGATGATGATGATGATGATGATGATGAAGAAGAAGAAGAAGAAGGAGAAGAAGGAGAAGAAGAAGAAGGAGAAGAAGGAGAAGAAGAAGAAGAAGAAGAAGAAGAAGAAGAAGAAGAAGAAGAAGAAGAAGAAGAAGAAGATGATGATGATGATGATGATGACGACGACGACGACGACAACGACGAAGACGCTCATGGTGATAGGTTAAGGGCCTCCCCTCCTACCTACGTGTACGTTAAGGGGCAGGCACCCCAGCTCGGTGGAATAATAATGTTTTCAATCAATCAATCAATCAATCAATCAATCAATCAATCAATCAATCAATCAATCAATCAATCAAGATGCCAAAATTCGAGTGTTGCACATTTCGCCCTTTGTTTACATGTTTATTATCAGATAAAAAGGTTACATGCATATGAACATGCATGCGAGGACTTCTTGCATCTTGATATCGCGTTTGTAACATTTTGGCTTTGAGAAATCGTTTTTTTTTTGTTCTTCTATTAAGTTGTTATGTAATGCTCATCGCCTAACGGCCACGTGGTTGCCGTTAAACCATGAAGTTAGTCACAAATCTACGAACTGGTTCACCAATATCACTCAGAAAAAAAAAATGACAACCGGCTATTATAAAGCAGCAAACATCTAATTTATAAATTAACATCTTAATTTGCTCTGCATATGTGGTATACAATCTAGGCGAACAGCAGAAAGCTTAAGTATTACTTTTAGGTGAACCCTTCTCTCTTATATGGGAGAAGGAAAGAGAGGAACGTGGCTTCCGGGCACTGGTCAACCGAAGCACAGAGCTTCCATACAGCAAGGGCTGGTCGGCTTCCTTTCAACACACATCCTTTCTGTTTCGGCTGCTTCTAAAGCCTGTTCAATAATTATTGTGGCATAAGGCTTTCTTGGAGGCCTGTTACAACTTCTAGCGTACAATCAAAGTTTTCGACAAAGCACTGGTGTGGAGCCCCTTAAAATTGTTGAGGTACTCGTCAAGACAACGTTTTCTTTCTTCTTTTTTTTTTTACAGGGGCCCTTGGCATTCATGGATGCGGGGCTTCGAACCCCATTGATGTTCATGCTGATGCAATCTTATTTTTTCCTATGCCTCTGCTGTTGTGAACCACCCTTCCTTGGCGATGCCACATGTAACGATATCTGGGAACAAACTAGAAAAGATTGTTACGCAAGGAAAGCGTGATTCGCTTTTAAAATCTTCTCGAAAAGAAATGATGACTTTTTTTATAGTGAGCATACTAACCCCGAAAAAGGAACGGAACAAGAGTCAACTTAATCGTCGGACTGTTAGCGTTCACTTCAAACTAACGCTTAAACAGTCAATATTTATGTAACAGTTTTTCTCTTGTTTTTATTCTAGTGCACAATTTTTTTAAAACTAAACATGGCGAACCAAAGCTCCTGCTCCTGACACTGCTTTACCAGAAAAAAAAAAACAGAAACAAAACAAAACAAAACAAAACAAAGGGAAATGGAAACAGAAGCGTAATGGAAAGACAAATTGAAGGCCATTCGCCTGCCCATTTTCGTGCCTCGTACCTCTGCTGTCCCTCTCCCTTCACCATAAAAAATAAATAAAAAAAAATAAATAAAGCTCGAAGCGCGCCTTGTTCGCCCTTTCTCCGCTGTCTTTCCAACGCGCATGTGTCGACCATTTCGCTCCGACTCTCCGGTTCTTCATTCTATTTCACGTCAATCTCGTCTCCCTTCCCCCCCCCCCAGGTCTTTCCCACGACGTAATATCTTCGACGCTCGAAGGCCAGCCTTCTCTCTCCGCGGCAGCTAACGTCTTCGCAGCAACCGTTGTCCCCACGCACTCCAACGCACGCACTCCCGTCCACGATCGAGGCATCACACGCTCTCCAAACAGCGGCGCGTCCATCCGGACAAAGCGTTCACACAGGCGTGCGTCAGTCCGCAGACACAACACAGCGTCGCGGGCACCAGACGCACACACACACGCACGCACAGACAGGAACACCCGCGGATTGCTCAGGGCGCCCGCTGCAGCTCGCGGAGACTTAATGAATAACTCACGAGGAAAGTTAAAAAATGATCCGGTCTGTCCACCCCTCATTAATATGACAGGTTGTTTATTTAACGACGGGGAGACGCGCTCTCGCTGGGAGCGCGGCAGACGCAGGGAGAGGGAGGGTGGTGAGGCGAAGGAGATGGTGCAGGCGCTGTAGCGTTGCAGCAGGTCAGAAGAAAATTGCTTAAACCACCGACATGAGGGTGTACAAGGAACACAGCAGTGAAGTGGATGAAGACAGGAGAAAGCCGGTGGTGGCCACATGCGGAAACAAATAGGAACTGGAAACCGATCGAGACGCCAAGCAGCCTCGAACGTATGGGAGAAGAGCTAGGGCGTGTTTCGAACCGCCTGTGCTAGCTCGCGCTCGCCGATGAAACGGCGCTGTAAGTAGTTATTTCTACACGAAGGTAAATGTGGAGAGGAGTCGCTGCTAGTGAGAGGCACAACGAGACAGCGCTGCGGTTGGGAAACAGCGCGTCAAGCGAAAGAACGTATTAACCGAAGAAGTTTTTGACATGACGTACGTAGAGGAAGAACGGCCGAGAAGGTGGAAAGAAGGGAGGGTGAAGCCTGTACGCAAGGCAAACAAGTCACACAAGAAAGCAGAAGTCCAGATCTTTGGAAAAACGGAGCGTGGTGGGAGGTGGAAGGGTGTTCCTGGCTGCGGAGAGAAAGGGAAGGAAGACAGAGGGTGGGGGTGGGGGGGGGGAGTGGCTGACTCCCACAGTATAGGCAACAGCGCCGAAGCAGCCCTCCCCCTTCCACCTTCCAATCTATTGCCGGCAGGTCTAGGCGCCATGAGCTCATCTCGCCACATCACGCGCACTAACAAACTTCCAAAATTATAAATGATGGATGACAGACGCTCCCGGCTTCAGCGCTGAGAGAAAGGGCCGCATAGCTGCGTGGCTGCGACGTATGGTCCCAGCTATTTTCCATACTCTTCGCTTCACCACGCCGCGTTTCTCGTCATCTCTCTCTCTCTCTTTCTGTGTTTCGCGCTTAACTTCTGCGCTTCCGTTCGGCCATATAACGCCTGCCCGGGGACGTACGTATAGCTATAATATCCGAATATTAGTTCCCCTTCGTGAGGTTGCACTCTCCGTAAGAAAAAGCGCACAAAAAAAAAAGAGCATAAAAGACATGGAAGGAGAAAAAAAAAAAAAAAAGACGGCGGTGAGCCAGGGCCTTCATCTGTCTGTATCTACCTCCCGGTTTTCACCACCCATCGGCGGGCTGCCTTGCACGCGCGGAAGGTTGCCGAAAACCCGCTGGTAGCAGCTTTGACGCGGCGCGATGTGGATCCGCGCAGGGAACTCGAAAGCAGGAGCAGCTTCGTTGCCTGTTTTCCCGTTATCTCACACTTTCCTACTCTTTTGACATTATAGGAATAAAGGACACGAAGAAACAATAAATAAGTCGCACGCTTGTGTGAAATATACTTCCTAAGCGCTGTTCGCAAGCCCTTGGGGTGAAACACTCTACCGATTCAAAATTCCCGCTCAGAAACGAGATGTCAATAACGCAAGCCCTATACACGTTACGAATTACCCAGTCTTTTTCCCCATTCGGGTGGTTTATGAGGACAAGGTGTTGATGAACTTCAGTATGAAGGAGTGCGTTCCTTGATTTCAGGCTAATCTCTCGAACCTCTCCAATTAAACGCCATTTAACGCGACCTACCCTCCGCTATAGACTCTCCAGCGTACCTTGAACAGAATGCGCGATCGTCTTTCTGCCGAAGCGAAGATGAGACTGAAGCAAAACCGTCAGCATTCGTAGCTCGAAGTGTACAGTCCGCTCCGCTATTGGACCATTTGTATATGCACCACGGTGTCAGGTGCACACAGTTGCACCGCTAGAGCGCCAGGAGTGGGAGGCACAGCGCTGCCCTGGATTCACTGCCGAGTCGATTGAGCGCAGCGCGAGGAAGCCTCTAGGTGTCTTCCTCGTATTTAAAGACAAGCGCTGCACCTCTATGGAGACCAGCTAACTGTCCACGTCGATACCGCAACAGCACGATGCCGGCGCCAACGGCGATGGCGCTGACGTGCCTCGAGTGGTCGTATGATTATTACGGGAATAACACGCAAACACGCAAGGAGTATTGACCATTTTCGCAAATGAGATTGCTCTAGAGAAACGAGATGGCGCTTACGGCGGTGGGCCGAGCACGTTGCCTCAGCGAAACGCACGAATACGAAACCATTGCCTGTTCAGCACTGCTTCTGTGCGATGAGATGCCGGGAATTAAACTAGGTTTTCGCTGACGCACTATGCTTCATTCATGCTGAAAAATGCGGAGCGGTGGAGTGAAGACGTGTGCAGTAGTTGGCTGCGAAAATTGTGACCGGCATGTTAAGGGACGGAATGAATCTCTGCCTCTGAGTTCACGGACCGCTGCTACATAAGGTCTGCCTGTGTTGCCGGCTCTTCGCGAAGCACGTCATCCTTCGACAATAAAAAAAATTCATTCATCCACCAACGTTGCAGCTCTAAACTCCAAGGACAGGACTTCAACCCCGGAACGTCTGCACGAGTGAGCACCGCTCGTTATACGGTGACAGATGGCGTCGCACCGCTTCTTGGCATAAGGTAAGTTTCTCGCATATTATCTACACTCATCCACCCCAACTCATACGAGAAATTACGCCCACTATATCACCACCGTATCAAGAACAAGTGAACGGGCGCACACTTGAATCAATGCGCCAAGATATGGGTGACGGCTGCTACACCGACAGCTAATTAATGTTCGAAGCTGAACGTTTGGCAACGGTCCACGCAGTAAGCGAGTGACTAGCGTTAATATGCATTTGCTACAAGCTGTTAAATGTACAGAACATCTAAGTTACAACCCTTGTGCCCAGCAAGAAGAAATCTATCGCGACTGAGCACAGTCGCGAACGATCAGACAGAAAATAAGCAATCAGATAGTGACCGCGCGGGGGAAATTCATCGAGTCAGAAACGTGACAAGCCGCTGCCTAACAGTATTCGCTAAATAAAGAGCGATGAGCTAAACACACTTGTATTCACTCAATTCATAGGCGGAAAGTTAGGATAGCTTGGAAAACATTCTTAGCGCCGCTTTTATTACAAGAACCGCATACGCTGCTCGCGCCGTTTGGACAAATCGTAATGAGCTCCGAAAGCGCTTATACATGTCCTTTAAAGCTGTAGCCAAAGCTTCGAGTGTCGTCCTCGAGTCACCGTCTATGATATCCGCCGAAACAGAGGCTTGCAGAGCCGCGTCGGCGTTATGCACATCCATTGTAAACACAGAGGCAACGGAGGAAGCTGAGGCAAGCAATGGACGCGTCACCACGTGACCCAACATGACAGCGTCCACGGCACCGCCGTGAATAGGGTCAACAGAACTTTTTCATCGAGCGAGGGGGAAAGGGCATGAGGAGAGCGTTTCCTCCTCTCTGGATTGTGCGAGCCGGCGCGGGGCTGCGGAAAGAGTTGGAGACGCGTTAGCTCTTACTGCGTGAAATTTACGTGACGTCAGTTCACACGAGGTCGTCGAAGGACCACTGCGTAGAGCTTTTCGGTGCAGCAGTAACTAGAGCGTGCCGAAATTTCTCTTGGGTTCGCAAACAAGAGACGTGCATCATCAGTCGCGGGGATGTACACCCGGCCACAAAAGTTTACGGACCAGGGAATTGTAGAAAACGTTGAATTTCCAAGCAGTCTGTAGCAGTATAGCCAGTAGAACTGTATACGACTGTGTTGTTAACATATTCTAGTCGATGCCCGAAATTCAAATACCAGGTTGCGCTGTGAAGTTGCGGAGATATTCAGCTTTTTCTCAAATTTTATCGTCCGTAATATTTTGTGGCTGGGTGTACGTGTTGTGAACTATATACTGGCTGTATTGATTTTCAATCGACGAACAGAACCGGCGTATGTGACTTGCCAGCGTGAATTGGAAAGTCTTCCCACTGTCTGATCGCTTAGCGTGGGAACTAAAAGATGGATGTGCATGCTGGTGTACGGTCAAACCGACACAACTCCGAAACATCAAAGCGCCAACCGTCATAAACTATTTACGTCAGCCACCGGCATTATTCTCACGCATTTCAAATCTTATAGGCTTCAAATCACGATTCAATGTCTACGCTAGCCCCCCCCCCCCTCCCCCCTATGTGAGGCCGATGGCGTTACTCAACAAAGCGACGCCAGCGGTTATTGGTGAAGCATGGTTCCAATGGTACATAGAAGCTTTGTGAAGAGTTTGACAGCATAGGGTTTACGGTCACTCAGCGCGAAATGGAAACAGACAGGGGGAGGGGGCAAAGTGAGTGCTATAAAACTGAAATTGATCAATGTGAACCGACTAGCCCAGCAACACGTACAACTGCTTTGTGTTTGTGTTTCGGCATTGCCTTTTTGCCCCGTAAGGAGAAAGCGAAGAGGAAACGCACCGTCCTCCGTCGAGCGAAAGCCGTGGGGGGATGGGAAGCGGGGGAGGGGGGCGTTGTGTTCCGGCAGCAAATGCACATTTCGCGACAGGACGCAAAGGGAACTGACGATCGCGGCTCAACCTCGCGCGCCATAATTGAGGAAAGTGAGGGAGGGGGGACGGCTTCGACTCCACTAACAAGTGCGTACTTTGCACGGCCGCGCTCCGCCGCGTGCGCTTATCTTGAAAAGGATCTGCAGACGGCTCATAACTTTGTGCGCCCTGTGGTCTAGCCGCCCTTGCGTTGAAGTGACAGACAGCACGAAGGTCACTTCGCTCCCTGCTGCTGCCGCGCTTGCTCACACCAGCACTTTTACAGCGAGTGTCCGCGCCCATAGAGTGTGATGCGTTCATGTTTGCTTGTGCGCGTTGACACCACGCTTGCTAATGCAGTTCGTAAGCGAGTATTTCCATGTTTATAAGGGTGATAAAACTATTATCCTTACTTCGTATAGCTGTCTACTAATTTTCTATCGAAATTGATGCGTCGCCTTTCGGGCGAAACTGTGACAGTTTGTTCGTGGGCGGAAACCTCATTCAACAAACGAGGTAGTTGCGCAATTTATCTACAGATAACATTTTGAACCCCTGTCAAAGTAAACAGCACTACACATTCCATAACAGAACAGTGACCAGGCTGTTGGGTTCGTAATATCTTTCGTAACTATTCATTGTTGCTTAATCAGCTTAAAATATGTAGAGAGAATGCTGCAGGTAAGGTCACGATAGCGAAGCTAATGTTTGGAATTAGAAAACTAATGTCCCAGTTTGACTGTAGGCTCAATCACCAGCATACAGCATCGTGTTGGGTGCTTCTACCACCTCAACGCGGGAGAAACTTCGGTCATGCCGACTTAAAACACCTCAGTATACGTCTCACAGAACTGTTCCGCAACGCAACAACGATGAGAAACTGCTGCCTGAGCGTATTATACCAGGCATACAACACGAAGGCTTCGCACAAGCCAGCATGCCGGCCATCCGTATATAGATGGCACCACTGAGTACGATATATGGTGGCGCGCACGAAGAAATGGTCTATACGTTACCTCCCCCCCCCCCCCTTTTTTTTTTGGCAACTTCATGCTTATGCGCAGCTGTGATGCACGACGCTCTCTCTTTCTCTCACTCGCACGATCGCATACGCGAGAGGCCGCTGCGCAGATAACAACGAGCGTGTCAGATCGGCGTAGAGTCCAGTGCGCGTCGCAGACGCATTGTGCTTCGCGCGGTCAGTTCCCGCGTACCGCGCATCACGACGTGTGCGGAATCCTTATTGGCGTTCTTGCGGGAGGGTTTGATAAATGACCCGCAATGCACGCATCGTGGTCGGTCGGCCACCGGACGCGCTCATATTAAAGCCAGCCGCGACCGGGGTGCACTTACAGTGTGTGAGGGAGGACCCCTTCGCCGTTATTGTTTCCTTCCTTTGCGTTCCTTTTCCGCAACGTTGTGAGACGCGATTAGGCGTGTGCGAATATGTGAAGCTTTCGAATAGCCGATCGAATTTTCCTATTCCGTCTGCGCGTCGAACAGTTCACATACGCGAAATACGAATATTTTTCGAATGGTTTTCGAATATCTTTGATCGTCAACTGTGCGCGATCAAACATGAAATTGAAGAAATGGTGCGGTGGATTTTACCCGTGCTGTCACGGCAGGGGAAAAAAAAGAAAGAGAGAGAGAGAGAGAGAGAGGGGGGTTACATAATGGAGCATGTTATACACCAATCGGGAAACGAGGCGTTTACAGCGGAACTGCTATCATTCGCAGACACCCAAGTGTCCTGGGTATGCGAACAAACTGCTTATTTGTTCCTGATGCTCCACTTAGGCTTCTTCTGATAAATAACGCTTTATAATGTTCAATACAATGGCAAACGCTTTTTAATGTTGTGAATATAGAAGGATGTGAACTTCAGATTTATATTAATGACGAAAACCGTCCTTGATTGTTCAAAAACTATTCGAGAAGTACTCAATATACGTTCGATTCTTTTCTGGCACTATTAGGCTTGCACTCGACTCGGTCTCATAAACCGTTGTTCGCATGCCCCTAGATATTATTGTTCTCTGTAAAATGCTCGGTTACAACATAGCATCGCAGCATTTCTTACAAAATAATTACTGTAGACAACGATAACGCCTACGGGAGCAGCAAATGTATCCGGCTCTTCCGCCAGCGTGGGAATGGCGGGCAGTATCAACTTAACTAGGTAGATCAGCTTTAACTTCGTCCTTCTGACTTCAAATGGCCTTGTGACTTTAAAAACTAATCGGCTTGAACAAAAGATTACGTTATACACGCACCAATAGGTGGTGTCCAAATCGATGCCCAGGAGAAGCTAATCTCGAACGCTGTGATTTTGCTAACGGCATAGGCTGCAGGGAAACGATTGTGGAGCCGGAAACACGTCACAGATGCCATGTTCTGGAAACCACCTATTAGCAATAACATCGCATGCGCGCAGTCACTTACTGCCTCGTTGCGCTGAGATGACTTCTGGGGAATTTAGAAGGATGATAAAGCCTAATACCAACAGATAACGCCAAAAGAGCGTCTGAAGCCACGAGTAAGACGACTATAGACAGATCATGTGCTACCTACCACCGCCATGGTAGCGACCGATCGCAGCGCCAGCCTTCCCCGCAATAATGTTTGTAGGAAGTTCTATGTTTGAGCGAGTTATGGCGATTTTAGCAGAGCTGTAAATTTCCCGATAAAATTTCTCAAGGAACACTGGCCAAGTTCAATGTCTCGCCTTCATTTTATTTCACGAAGGATACGTGTGCCTCCATTTGTCGCAACTTTTGAAGAAATACCGAATAAGAGCTTATTAGTGACGTATCCGGGTGCATCAAACCTGTTCTATTTTTTAAAAGCAGAGCAGGATCTTGACATTCAGGTGTCGTTTTAGAAAATAAGGTGGTCGCTTTCCCTATATATACATGCAGACCGTTGCCCCTTGACTGCAGCAGACAGTTTAACGTCATAGTTAAAGAAATATAACCAGCAAAACCTCCAGTAACTATTAATGTGTTTAGACAACTTCCCGGCGATTCTTCGATATCGCCATTTTAGGACTTCAGAAGTACACGTTGCTGGGTTAGTCGGTTCACATTGCTCAGTAGACCATAAAAAAAAAAAAAAACGGTCGCTTAGCGCAAACAACCACAAAATCTGAAGAAGTCAAATTAAAAACTTCATGTGTGACCACATCGACGGGTGCAGAACTCGCGGCACTCCGTGCTGCGCTTGATTTCATTAAGCAGGAACCACCGCAACAATGGACTGTCTTTAGTGACTCGAAGGCCACCCTTCAGTGCATACAAAGCCCAATGCGCTACGGACCCCAATGAACAACTGGCCTCAGAAATTCGACACATATGCATCATGACACATATCACAGCCATGACAAGGGACACAACATAACCTTTCAATGGCTTCCAGGACATTGTAACATGAGTGG
Source organism: Dermacentor variabilis (assembly GCF_050947875.1). Lineage (NCBI taxonomy): Eukaryota > Metazoa > Arthropoda > Arachnida > Ixodida > Ixodidae > Dermacentor > Dermacentor variabilis. Next base: position 106,507,440 of record NC_134570.1, read on the forward strand.
GAACGTGCACGCCGACGAAGCCGCCCGATCTGCGCACGAAAGTGGTCAACGAGTCTTCATTCCGCTTTCGCAAACAGACGCTGCGGCTGGGCTGCGATTGATGTCCCGTGATTGTACTTTGCCCCCTGTGGGACTCGACCGTTTACACCATGTGTCGTTTGCGTTCGTTGTCTCCGGACATACGGATGCACCTCCCGCCTGGGTTACCGCGACGTGAACAGACGATGCTGTACCGTCTGTGGCTAGGCGTTGCCTTTACGAACTCATATGCTCTCCTTATTGGAATGGCCAACAGCCCCACGTGCGACACATGCAACAGCGAAGAGACGCTCACACACATTATCTGTGTCTGCCCGCGATCTAGTGCCCAGAGACAAGTGATGTGCAGGGTATTGGACCACTTGGACAATCCTCCACTATCAGAACTGAAAGCTTTAGGTCAGTGCTCTGAAAGAACATCCGCGTTGAAGACCTGAGTCGCGTTATTAACGTTCCTGTGGTCTACGGGGCTTAACGACTTTAAGAACGCCGCCAACTACCGCTCTATAGTGTACGCACTTTGTTAGTGCTCGTCTCGCTTTCTCTCTATCTCCCCCTTCTAATTTCTTTCTCTTGTTATCACCCTTAACCCTTCCCCCCCGTGCAGGGTAGCCAACCGCAACTACCTCTGGTCAACCTCCCTACCTTCCTCTATATTCTCTCTCTCTCTCTCTCTCTCTTTCTCTCTAGCGCAAACAAGGAAGGACGGGAAGGGGACAACGGCAGCTCAGGGACTTCTTGCAAGGACTTCTTGCAAGGACTTTTTTCACCAAGGACTTCTTGCTAAAAACGGAGTGTCTAGGGCCGCCACTCGGCGACATTACCCGATAAAAAGTTGCCGACACCGGTCGTGCTCGCCGCGGGGACAATGCCGTCTCTTGCAAGGGCCACACACGCCCGCGCTTTACCATAGACCTCAGGGCGGGCGTCACGCCACAGGCTGGTGGGATATATGAAGAATGCGAGTCGCAACGCGTCGTGTATCGCGCGACCACGTGTCTGCACGCACGTATATACCGGCTTTTGTGTCGGTGGCGGGGCTCGCAGCGGTGCGGCATTGTTCCTCGAGCACGCGGGTGGCGGGTAACTTATGGGCGACCCGTATCGCGTCCAGAGTGGCCGGCTCCTCGCGTGGCTTTGACGTGTGCGAGGCATTATACACGCGGGCGCGTTGCACCGTCCGGTTACACGAGCGCGCGCTGATGTATGGACAGCTATACGCGTATACAGCGCCGCTGCGGTGGCGTGAATGGCTGTGATAGATGGAAATGTCGACACACACAAACGCTGTGCGGGTACGAAATAGAAACAGGAACGACCTGCCGGTCGGCTGAGCGTGCGAAGGCCGAAAGCGAGAAGGAAATAAAAATAAATAAAGGAAATGGCTGCGTTTTTAGTAAGCAAGTCTTGTAGAGCTTACGCGAGTTAATGACATCTTAGTTGAAATCAAGAAAAAGAAATGGACATGGGCAGGACATGTAATGAGGAGGGAAGATAACTGATGGTCATTAAGGGTTACGGACTTGATCCCAAGGGAAGGGAAGCGTAGCGGGGGGCGGCAGAAAGTTAGGTGGGCGGATGAGATTAAGAAGTTTGCAGGGACAACATGGCCACAATTAGTACATGACCGGGGTAGTTGGAGAAGTATGGGAGAGGCCTTTGCCCTGCAGTGGGCGTAACCAGGATGATGATGATGATGATGATGATGATGATGATGATGTAACTTGAGTGAAAATATAATACGTGGTTTTCACTGTTTTATTACTGTTCTTTTCTATTATGTTAAAGGGTGAGAAAACGGGAAGGTGGGCCTCTTTAGGAACCGCTATTCATAATTATCTAATATACTACCTGGGCAAAAGTAAATGATAAAAAAGAAAGCAAATAAGAATATAATCTCGGAACGTACCAGCCACGCGACCGGAAGTCGGAAGCTTCTAAAGAGCTACCACCGTGCGAGAATTAGCACTGAAATCGCGGTCCGAAAACTTTGAGGACGCTTAAGCGAATAGAGCTACCGCGACTCAATTGGTAAGAGCATTGCACACGTAATACGAACACGGGGGATCGTTCCCCACCTGCGGAAAGCTTCTTCATCCATTTTCATTTCCATTAATTTATGATTTCTTTAGTTTAATTAGTAAGTACAAGTAATTTCCCCTATGTTGTCCTTGGTGTCCTTGTTTCTTGGCTTCTTATGATATATGATTAATAATATCGGGGCACTCGGTCAAACCCCTTTCTTCTTGTTGGTTTCTAGACGTGGTATTTTATTTTATTAATGTTTTAGCATTAGGAGTCTTAACGTTGAACAAAGTGCATGCGTGTGAAGTGTGGGAAGCCAGTCACGTGATGGAGGTAGAGAGAGGATGGCAAAGCTTAGAAAAGCATATATATATATATATATATATATATATATATATATATATCTTCAGGCTGTTGCACGTAACTTTAGACAAACTTTAATAAACATGTGCGAATGCCACGTAGCTGGACAGAACAAAGGTAATGTTGTTTGCCGTCGCTTGGAGACACCCAGATTATTTCATTCCGCCTGATTAGGTAATCAGCCTTAACTAATCAACTTCTCAAATGTTATAATTGCACGAAAGGCGTCAGCGAGAAAAAGTGTAGAGCGATATGAAAAACTCCCGATGCAGCCTTCTGTTGCTAAATGCGTGCCACATAAATGTGTTTTCTTTTTCTGAGCGTGAAAGAACCACGCGAATATAGGCAAAGTACCGCGAAGGGCCAGCCGAGCGAGAATTATTTCTGTTTTTGCAGGCTACTTTGACGCTCGGAAAAACACTTTTATGTACCACGTACTGAGCAACAGAAAGCTGTATCGGGAGTTTTTCATGTCGCTCTACAGTTTTCTCACTGACAGTTTTCATCTAATTAAGATATTTGTTAAGTTGCTTATTTAACTAAGACTGGTTATCTAATTAGGCGGAATTAAAATAATAATCCGAGTATCTCCAAGCGACGGCAAACAACATTACCTTGGTTCTGTCCAGCTACGTGGCATTGGTATATTTCGTAAGGTTTGGCCAAAGTTAGCTGGGACATCCTGTGCATATAGTGAAACTGACAGTGATCGGCTCCAGACCACCATCAGTTACACTCCACACCTCGAAGAGGCCGCCTGACGCCTGTTCACTTAGCTCCTGAACAATGCTTTGCATTGGTGTAAGCGCAGGAGTGAGCGAAGTTTACGTCACGGATCCGGGACCTAAGAAGTGCGAGGTAATGCTAACGCATTCCTCTCGCATTTACCGCTAATCCAGCACAATATAGTTTATTATTATTATTATTATTATTATTATTATTATTATTATTATTATTATTATTATTATTATTATTATTATTATTATTATTATTATTATTATTATTATTATTATTATTATTATTATTTGATGCGACACAGATATTAAGGCACGTAGGGTGTACGTCTAAGCGTACACCGGATCGAACGTGCGGCATGTATCTTCGTTCGGAGTGAACCACCAGGAATGCGTCAAATGCGTCAATCCTGTGCAAAATTGCATGCATTGTCTTTTCACCTTGCAGATCGAGTTTGCGCTGCAGGGGGCGAAGACCATTCTTGACGTCTGACAGGAAATGTATATCGACAAGTATATCGATCAATCGAATCAAAAATGAACTTTTTAAACAATTTAGAGAAATGCGTATCAAAATAGTTGGGTCAATAAGCCTGTGCGGCTACCGCCTGGTCCAATAGAGAAAACACGTGTTACGTCGACCATGTGCACTATTTGCTCAACAAGTGTTAACATTGTTTACGTGAACGAGCCTTAATTTACTAAGGAAGAGTTATTACATTTGGTTAGACAAGAAGAAACGCTTGCGTGAGAGCTTAGACTTTCTCGTATACTTTTGTTTCCATTGGCACAGCGTTCCAAGTTATAGCTCCAAAGAACTCTAATAATCGTTCGCCGTGGACACTGCTGTAATAGGGAAGATTAAAGTTACTGTCGCTCCTGGTGTTTGCACGTGGGATGTTAAATATGGTGTTGAGTAAGGGGAAGAATGTGCTGAATATATTGTGAACTATAAACAAGCCACCCTACAATTTCTTGAAGCCGTGAAAGAAAGGATACGAAGGAAATTGAACAGAATGCTTCTGTGGTGACGAACAGATGAAGGTGTTCTAATTCTGAGGGCGCGTTTTTTTTTTTTTTTGCAACTGCAGTAAAAGTGTTAGGTAACGTTTATATTTTAGGCCACAAAACCACAGCAATAACCCACGTGGCAATGAAATAACCAAAACTATTTCTAGCGCACTCTTGCCACTGTTTATTCTTTAAATATACAGACTTTCTCAGCTGTTTTTGTTGGGTTAAATTATGGCAACGGGTTTGATCATGATAGGCTCCGGCTAGTCTTTTGTCAGGCCCAGTGGTATTAGTGACTGAACCGTTGCAGCATCTGCGGAGTGGCTTACACGTAAAACCTACCGTGTTCGAATCCACTCGGGGTGCTGCATTCCTTTCTTTATTATGCGCAAGCCTTTCGAAAAACTCTTTGAGATTCTTGTGACGGATACCGGCGGGCATCAAAACAAACGTAGGGGAGTGCGCCCATAACAAGTATCGCTGTAAAACGTGTCATCTTTGAGGTTTACTCCCGTGTTTAGGCGCTCACTTTCCTGGGAAACCGGGTATAATACTTCTTGCAGTTTTTTCTTGTAGCTCAAAAAGGCACAAGGATGTAGAAGAGAAAACAGACGCAGACAGGTGCTAACGAAGTTAGCGCCTGTGCGTGTCTGCTGTTTCTTTTTGTCTACGTCCTTGTGTTCTTTTTTTTTGCGTTGCAAGAGAAACCGCAAAATGTTACACCACCAAGCCCAAACATCTACAGTGATGGGTATAATACGCTGTGTTTAATTGAATTCCATGGTGATGTACAAGGCGTGCTTGATAAAAGAGTAAACGGAGCAAAGGAGAAGGAACAAATGGATCGTCAAGGGCTCGTTAACAAACGCCAAGGCCAACCTAACCCCACTAGACCACCTTAACCACCTTTCCTTCTTCAGTCAATGCTAAGACCTTGGAGAGATAACGAATGTGTGGAAACAGCGTCCCACTGGCAACCTGTCGTGATGTTGCCAATTAGTGTTCCAAATACCATCTTTAAAAACTTCATTAGTCAATATTAGATACTTGTGTTAATCACTAGTGATTACAGCCTCGATATTTACCTCCGTTGGCGGAAATGATGCGTTGTCGAAAACGAAAACACTAGTTTTCATGTCGCGCGTTTTGCGTTTTGTAGGCGCATGAAATTTCCGCCAAAAGACCGAATATGACGGGGGCGAAATGCGAAAACTCTTGTGTATATAACGTTTTTTTTTTTTTTGAGTACGTTAACGAATTCCAGATGGTCAAAAATAAACGTAAGCACCGAGGGTTTTACGTGACCGAAACCCCGATATGATTATGAGGCTCCCCGTAGTGGAAGCTACCTGATTAATTTTGGCTACCTTGGGTTCTCTAACGTGCACCTAAATCGTAGTACACGAGCGCAATTGCATTTCGCCCCCTTCGAAATGCGACCGCCGCTGCCGGCATCGCACCCGCGACCTCGAACTAATCCTAAACCCCACACTACACACTCCTCTCATGACTCCGCAGTTGCCCTGGGACGTTTAGCTTATGGGGTTTTACGTGCCAAAACCACCTTCTGATTATGAGGCACGCCGTAGTGGAGGACTTCGAAAATTTGGACCCACCTGGCGTTCTTTAACGTGCACTTAAATCTAAGTACACGGGTGTTTTCGCATTTCGCCTCCACCGAGATGCGGCCGCCGTGGCGAGGATTCGATCCCGCGACCTCGTTCTCAGCATCCCAACACCATAGCCACTGAGCAACCACGGTTGGTCTGGGACGTTTAATCCCATGAATCAGTCAAACAGCGGGTACATTATGCCGTGCATGAATACCCCGATATAAACGGCGCATTTCCTTTTACGCCACATAGAAGCCGAACAATGGCGAACCAACGAATAAACTGGGTCGCCAACAACTCCCTACCTAAGCGCAGCCTAACCCTATCTGCAGCGTGCTCTTCTTCAGTTAGGCCAAAGGCCTTGGATAGATAACTATAGCACATACACACTGCCCTTTCGTGCGCAAGGCTTGTGATGGGCATTATCTTTTTTTCTTTTTTTTTTCTGAGGAGCGTTCCGAGCGCCATTGCCTGGCGCAGTGTGAGCACGCCGCAGGATCGGTCCTCCTCCTCCTCCTCGTCCGCGCCTACCCCCTCTCCACCCAAGCACCATTGCACCCTTATCCCAGCCAACCCACCTCGAAGCTTCGAGAAAAGTATAGTGCGTGCGCCCATATATGCGCGGTTGTCAGCGTCGCCGTTACGAGACAAGATTTGTGAGAGCTCGTCTCGGGCAACCACCAGGCACAGACTCCCCCGCATGGCACAAGACGACTGAGAAGTAGGCAGAAAAAAAAAACAAAAGAATTCCGAGGCACGAGAAAACAATAGCACATAGCACACGGGAGATAGGACGCGTGCGAGCCTTCTTTGTGCAATATTTCCCGTTAAAGCTTGCGAGATTCGCACCGTACACGCGATACTCGACGCCAGTCGAACAGGGGTAAAAGAAGAAGAGAGATGGAGAGAGATAAAGAGAGAGTGGAAGAAAGTGACAGGAAGAAAAAGAATCGAGAATGAAGGCGGTCGTTGAGTTGGGGTAATTAATTGCATCTTGCAATAACCAGGGCTAAAAAGAAACTCGCCCCCCTTCCGTGATAGCGCCACTCTTGTTTTTCTTCGTAAACATTTCCCGCGGTTTACGGCGCGCCTCGAAGAGGTGTTGTTGGATGGTGTTTACTTGGGCTGCCTGTTGGCGCTTACCCGTGCATATATACGACGAGCCAGCCTTCCTTGTGCGTATTTATATCCTCGACTCGGCGTCCTCTCTTTGTGCAGCTTTTTCATATCAAATAGTGTTGCTGTTACCGCAGTTGCTGTTGCTTGTTGTCGTAGTCGTTGCGGTCATCGTGGTCGCCGTCTTTTGTTGTTATTGTTGTTGACACGGTAAAACATGCTACTGTCTCCTTCCTGCCTAGCAGAAAGGTCTACCAATCGGCTGGCTCAGTCGGCATAGATCGTGAGACTAAGTCTCAGGATCGGGAGTTCCGAAATTCGGACCCACGTTGGGAGCCACTGTAGCGAGCGTGCATTGCTGCTACCGGTGGTGATTGATGCATGATCCGAGGGTCCTGAGCAACAACGAGCTTTTTAATCGGGCTCGACCGCCATCGGACGCCCGGTAGGCGCATGCCGAAGGAATGCCGCCCAGCTCATCGAGATCACTTATGTAGCCTTATCCGGGGGGCCGCGGGGGGTTATCGCGCAAATGATGCGCGCAGATGTGTCTGATTAAGGATTGTGTGTTGTCACACACGTGCGTGTATGCATACAGCGGGTGTGGTGCGGCTTCCTGCTCCTTCCTGTAAGCTTATCACCGTCTGAGGCCTTCCTCCCTTTAGACCCTATTTCTCGTCCAAAACTAATCTTTCCACATTACGTCGTTTGAAAATACGTGGCACACACACACACACACACACACACACACACACACACACACACACACACACACACACACACACACACACACACACACACACACATATATATATATATATATATATATATATATATATATATATATATATATATATATATATATATATATATATATATATATATACATAGTTATTGCCATTCAAGCAATAATTAAAGAAGTCACTAATTAAGAGTAATTGACTAAGTAATACTTCGTGTTGAAAAAATATTGGCCGTATACGACTACGGCTACTATGCAGTCGGTACGATTTCTATAGAGCTCTTGGGCCTATTTAAAATCTAGGTCCAATATTGTAAATATGGGAAGACGACGAAGTGTCTTCTTGGCAGAACACTTCTTTCTGTGCTCTGTGAATTTTTGGTAAAATCTTCGCCTTTCGAGGTGCCTCGTCTCCCCGTCCAGCGGCCATGGACGCGGAGCATGCCAGAGGCCCGCCTGGCCAGAAGTCATCACGGCCGTCAATAGCAAGGAAGTGAGTTGGCTCCACCAGCGACACCGAAGACACCGAGCTGTACTCTATGTCGGAAGACGACTCATCCGACGACGGCTTCATACCCGTCCGGAGTAAGAGGGCGAGGAGAAAAATCGTCAGCACAGCGCCGTCAACTCCTGCGAGCACAACGACTATGAAGTCAAGGCCTGCGCGCTGGCCACACGTCGTCATCTTGATGCTGGAAGAACCGTCAAGCAACCTACGATTGCTGAACAGGCAAGCCCTATCGATTTTTCTGGAATGTGCGGTGCCGGATCAAATTAAAGACATAAGAATAAATCCACGCAAGAATATACTCGCCATAGACGTGTACAACGCGAGTGCGCTTGGAAAACTTCAAGAAATCACGGAGCTAGGCGGAATCAAAATGCGCCCCTTTCTCCCCATCGACGACACATCCATAGCCGGTGTGATTTACGACATTGACATTGCCATTCCCAATGATGACTTACCTAGCCTCATCAAGCCGGCATACGAGGTCACGATCATTACGCAAGTGCGCCGCCTTTGGAATACGCGCTGCGTAAAAGTAATATTCAAGGGGGATTGTATCCCATCCCACGTTAAAGTCGGACATTTCCGACATCCGGTTCGACCATTCATCCAGAAGCCGCTTCAATGTCATCAGTGTTTCAGGCTAGGACACGTCAAGGGCCTGTGTCCCAACTCGCTACTGTGTCCCCGTTGCGCTGAACCTCATGCAGAACAGACCTGCGGTGCTACGGTCCTGAAGGTCGCCAACTGTAGCGGCCCTCACGCGGCCTCGTCGAAAGACTGTCCCCGCATCAAGAGGGAGCGCGCGGTTCTCAAGCAAATGGCCAGAGACAATTCGGCCCACAGGGAGGCAGCCGAAGTAGTCCGGCGTCGGCGTCGACGTCGGCATCATCGTACGTCTTCGAAGAAGGCGCATGCGCGAAGTGACAGTACCCGCTCCACTGCGGTGCCAGTTAGTCGCGCCGCGAAAGGGCCCACAACTTTCACGAAGGAAGCAGAAAAGACTCTATCTTTAGAGGAATGGCCTACGCTGCCGAGCCGCTCCCTTGCTAAGGAACCTGAGAATGTCGGGGCCCCACCTGATCCTTCTCTGGCCATGGATGATTCACCTAAAACAGACCGTCAAGTCATCTCGGTGCTACGTTCTCTCATGGAGGCCATTCGAGCGCTTTTAGTGGACATGGGGACACCGTCTGCTCGAAGCGCACTTAAAGTGCTGGACGCCTTAAGCCCAGTGCTTGCATCCCTCAACTAGAAAGATGGCTTCCCATACCCCATCCTTCCGGAAAGAAGTCAAGGCAGCGTCCGTCATCCAGTGGAACGCCAGAGGGCTAAAATCACGAATTTCAGATTTTCCTCAGTTTGTGTACACCAATGTGTTTCCACTCATCGTCATTTGTGAGCCCAACTTGTCGAAACCAATAAGACTGCCAGGATACGGCTTTATCATGTCATCAACAAATGGTGCATGCAGCAAAATCGTCATTTTTGTTCGTCGTGAACTCACCTATGTATTGCAACCAATTGCGCCCCACGACGACAATCAATATATATGCATCACAGTTAAAAAGAACAAACTCTCGTTTACTCTCATAGGCGTGTATATATCGCCTTCCAGCAATTTCGATACCAAAAGATTTGCGGATATGTTGAGTGTTTGTCCCGCCCCATGGGTCATCATAGGAGATCTCAATGCACACCATCCAGCATGGGGAAGTACAAGGACGAAGATTAGCAAGCATCGCCCACAACTACGGCCTTACTCTCTTGAGCGATGGTAGCCCCACCTTTCTTCGAGGCGTGACATACGGCAGCTGCCTCGATCGTGCTTTCGTCTCCAACTCTCTCGCCAGATGTGTGAAGTGGTTTCCAGACATTGAGACACATGTGAGTAATCACAGTCCCACCTATCTGAACATCAAAGGCTTGTCGTCTAGATCAGGCCCACGGAATACCATTCAGACGATTCAATGCGCCAACTTCAAATCTGAGATAGAGGATGCCTGCCGTGAGGGCCTACCCTCTGGGTTAGAGCAAACGATTAAAATTACGATGCGAAACGCCACTCGCATGATGACGATCTCTTCCACGCGAAATGACTTCGACATAGAATTAAAGCGACTTCGTGCGCTTCGTCGCCGGGTGGAACGTCGATGTCGGCGTGCAAAATCAATCCATGACCTTAGGGCAGCCAGGAGGATGCAAAAGAAGATTCAGCGTCGTATGGATAGATTAGCGTCGGAACGTTGGGCAACGTTTTGCCAGACACAAGACCCCCGCAAGCCACTGTCTCACATTTGGAAAACGTTGCCTTCCGGAACGGCGTTTTCCATTCAAGGCGCTAGCGCTTTTGCAAGGGCGGTAAGACATCGATGTCGCAGAAGACTTTTGTGCGCGGATCGCAGACCAAGCGACTCGTCCAGATCCTCCAGTCCGAGCTGACGGCCCCCATTCCCGTGATTGCCGCATGGATCTTCCTTTTACAATGGAGGAGCTCGAAGCGGCACTAGCTCTCTGCAGGCGCTCATCCTCTCCGGGTTCAGATGGTATATCATACCGGGCCTTGTGCTATCTCGGAGAGTCCGCACCGATAGAATTGTTGAGCCTTTACAACTCCTCATGGCAGGCGGGAAATGTTCCTGACGAAAGGAAAGTAAGCCGCCTGGTGCCACTATTAAAGCAGGGCAAATCCCCACTAGAACTCACCTCTTACCGCCCAATAGCGCTGGCCAGCTGTGTAGGAAAGATAATGGAACGGATGATCCTTGGCCGCCTGGAATGAAACCTTTAATACTACAAGATTTATCCGACTTCCATGGCTGGTTTCCGAGGTGACCGCTCTTCCATAGACAATGTATAGTTGATCTCTTTTCATATGTCCAGCACGAAAGGTCCCGTAAGTGTTTATCTGCAGCTTTATTCTTAGATGTGAAAGGGGCATACGATAACGTATTACATGAGGCCATTCTCGATGCTCTTGCGACGGTTGGCCTAGGTGGTCGAGTTTTTTTGGGGATTACAAGTTACCTATCTGCAAGATCATTCTATGTGTTAACTGACGATGGCCCAACTATGCGACGCTATACCAGCAGGGGAGTTCCTGAAGGCGGTGCTCTCAGCCCGACGCTGTTCAACCTCGCTCTTGTTAGACTTGCTGAATACTTGCCAACTACCATCAAAATTTCAACATACCCTGACGACATCTGTGTCTGGACTTCGGCAGTCACACGTCCTCAGATACGTGCACGGCTTCAAAGAGCGGTGACTTTGACAGCGAACTACTTGTGCAAACAGGGTCTCACCATATCACCAGAAAAATGCGCACCAGTAGCATTTACTCGCAAACCGATGACACCTTATGTCATCTCAATCAATGGGTGGACCATTTCCTATGTCCGAACCCACAAATTTCTTGGGGTAATTATTGACCGAGACCTCTGTTGGAGCCCGCACGTGGCCTACATGAAACGGCGCCTGACAGCAACTTCCCAGTTGTTTAAATAATTGACAGGAAAGACGTGGGCGACGTCAGTAGACGCAATGCTTAAACTCTACAGAGCTCTCTTTCTCGGTTTTTTAAGACATAGTTTACCTGTACTGAACGACACCTGCAGGACAAATATTCGTGTTCTGCAGGCAGCACAAGCTCAAGCACTCAGAGTTGGTTTGCCCAGATGCACGTCAACAGAGGCAACTCTTGAGATTGCTCGGGACCATCCAATGCGAACTCACATTACGGTGGAAGCCCTGAGAACGCACATCAGACAATTTACACGTGCTCCTTATCACCACCTTGCAACGCAACCTTCAGAGAGGCACAAAGCATCATTCTCTAAAACTATCATCAAGTATAACGACAAACTTCCCTCGGGCTTCACCGCTGCATCTAAACCATCGATACCTCCTTGGTGTCTTATCAGCCCCACAGTCCATCTCAGTGTACCAGGAATCGGGAAAAGGTCTGAGCTGTCGTCGCCTGTGCTCAAACAACTGTCCCTGCTTCTTCTGCACGAGAGGCAGGCGGACAGTGAGCACATTTATACTGATGGTTCCACAAACATCCAGTATTCGTCCGGTGCTGTGGTTGTCCCAGCAAAAGCTATTACCATCAGCTTTAGGACTAACCACCCAACAACATCGACATCTGCTGAACTAGCTGCTCTTTGCGTTGCACTTTGTTTCGTCAATCGGAAGCCACCTCAACAATGGTCAATCTTCAGCGACTCAAAGGCAGCCTACAATCTGGGCTATCAGCTCTGCGTCGCAGGCCATTCGAACAGCTCGTATTCGATATTAGGTGCCTACTCAATACATTACAGGAGATAGGACACCACGTGACGTTTCAGTGGCTGCCAAGTAACTGCGGCGTCACTGGAAACGAAGACGCCGATAATTCCGCTCGGGCAGCTCTTAAAGACGCACAAGAAGAGGCCATACCGCTTTCACGATCCGACGCAGCTAGCAGACTTCGAGTGCTTGCACATGAGATCACGCTCTCTCTATGGTGCACACCAAACAGCCAGACCAACCGGAGCAACCGTCAATACCACCTGCCCTCTTTGATGCATCTCTATATGCCAACTGGACTCCGTCGAAGAGAGGCGACTCTGCTTTATCGCTTATGGCTAGGAGTGGCTTTCACGAAATCTTACTCATTTCGCATTGGAATGGCCGACAACGCTCTCTGCAATGCCTGTCTTTTCGAGGAGACGCTGGAACACATTCTGTGCGACTGTCCTGACTATGATGTCCAGCGACAGTCGCTGGCATCCGTTCTAGCGCACCTTGACACTAGACCATTGTCCCTCCACACGATTTTCACATGCCGCCGACAGAAGACATCGCAGGTGAAGGCGACGAAGGGACTACTTCGGTTTTCGAAAGTGACGGGATTGGACAAGCGGCTGTGACAGTGATATCACGTACCACGCCAGATTGATGGACTCTAATGGACGATGTGTGTGTGTTGTGCTATGTGCTCTCTCTCTCTCTCTTCCCCATCTTTCATCGCCCCCAACCCTCTCCCATGTGTAGGGTAGCAAACTGGTTATGCTAAACTGGTTAACCTCCCTGCCTTCTCCACTTTTTCCTTCCTTCCTTGGTCCAAGTTAACTGGGACACCCTGTATATGAGGATGGATGGGATGGATAGGTCACAGGATGGAATCCAGCCGAGGACGATGTTACATCGTTTGCTTTTAATGGCCGTGCATTAACAGGAGCGGCCATGATTTTCCAAACCGACACACTTGGGGTCACATGGTGAGATTCGCAAAAATTTCGTTACGTTCTAGTTCTTTGACGTGCACCCAAAAGCACGGTATGCAATATACGCTTTTTTTTTTCAGTTCTTTTTCCCCAATTTTATCTCCATTAGAGTGCGACCGCCGAGGCTTGGAGCCTGCTCAGCTGCAGAACAAACACCACAGCCACTCAACCACCGCTGGAGATCTTCGGTCAAGATCGAGGCTGCAAGTAAAGCCAGTGGCAGACGTCGCTCCACGGAGCACGCGGGAGTCAGAGAATCAAAGACAGAGATAAATGGAAACATGGAAGCAGCGCCAAACACTAGAGAAAACATTAAGAAATTAGCAGGTGTCAGCGATTGCTCCGGCTCTGAAATTACTTCCCGCTACAGAAGCACTTTCCCGCAGCATACGCCGTCAATCTCTTTAAGAGGGCACTATGCGCAGAGAAACACTTAAATGAGCTCATACTGCTAAATTATTCGCTGAAAACTTCATTTTCGCGTTAATGGGTTCAATAATTCGGATAGAGAATGACAGCGATAGTTCTATTTCTCGAATTTCGAGTGCAAGCTTTCTAGCGCAGGCACGTCAGTGTTACGTCACAGATTTTCGAGCATGTTTCTTTTTTCGTATTTCGGTGACGTTGGGGGCTGAGCAAAAGTCGCGCAAACGTGCCCTGTTCTATCTTTTACTCGTGTAGAACACAACGTATTCAATTTTTAGCCATAGACAATTAACGATAGGCCATACACCAGACGTCATCAAATGCGTCCTCATGTGCCTTGCCTTTAGTGCGCCCTTTCCGGTTTATACCTGGCCTCTTCTTCGTGGTAATACTAGTAGTGCCTTTTGTTATTGCAGAAGGGTAATCTACTAATACCGATGAAATCATTTTTATCCTTATAGCGTCCCTGAATAAGTCCTTCTTCAACTCCTCCTCTTTTGTGCTATGCCAACAACGTCGTCTTCATCCGATGCAGTATACTGCCCGATGTGGCTGCTAAAATACGTGCGCCGACGATATACTATGCCGCTCGAAGTGCTTCTTAATTGGCCGCTAAGCCAGCTACATAAAACCAATAGCCAACGCTCTCACACGCAGTGGTCAGTGCATCCACCTCAGTACTGCACATTGTCAGGGGTGACTCGAGTTAGAATCCTTGCCGAGAAAGAAACAAGAAAGATATTTATTTCATTTGTATTCAGATTAAAAAAAAAAACATCCGCACAGTTTTCTGCCTGCAAGCGCTCTAAGAAATATCTAGCGTTCCGCTCCTCTC